>NC_034177.2:81211530-81511530 GCF_002021735.2 Oncorhynchus kisutch | reverse complement strand
TATGCTGCTGGGGAGAACAAGGTGGGAACAGATGAGTCCAAGTTCAACGCCATCCTGTGTTCTAGGAGCAAACCCCACCTCAGAGCAGGTAACTACAGGGGAGAGGAATGGTACTGTGACGACAGAAGTTAAATATCTATGAAATATAAATTAAATGTATATGAAATATCAATTTAATGTATATGACATATCAATTTAATGTATATGACATATCAATTTAATGTATATGACATATCAATTTAATGTATATGACATATCAATTTAAGGTATATGCCATATCAATTTAAGGTATATGACATATCAATTTAATGTATATGACATATCAATTTAAGGTATATGAAATGTCAGTCCTCTGGTGCTCTCCGCTCACCTTGACTCGTAGCTAGAACCTTTGCCGCTACCTTATCCGTGTGTGTGTGTGTGTGTGTAGTGTTCCATGAGTATCAGCAGATGTGTGGCAGAGACCTAGAGAAGAGCATTGACAGAGAAATGTCTGGAGACCTGGAGAGTGGAATGGTGGCTGTGGGTAAGGGGAAACCTTTTGGTTAATACATACACTGCCATGCCAATACAGGTCTATCTGGTGTCACACCTACACGTTTCTACACAGGCACATTAACACTACATAGCACCCATAACAAAGCACACCACCCACCCACACAACTATGTCTTACTATACTTGTGAGGACATTTTTGGAGCAACAATTGATTCCCATTCAAAGTCATATTTTGGCCTCCCGAGTTGCGCAGCGGTCTAAGGCATTGCATCACAGTGATAGAGGCGTCACTACAGACCCGGGTTCGATCCCAGGCTGCATCACAACCCGGCCATGATCGGGAGTCCCATAGAGTGCCGCACAATTGGCCCAGCGTCGTCCGGGTTAGGGGAGGGTTTGGCCGGAGGGGGCGTTACTTGGCTCATCGCACTCTAGCGACTCCTTGTGGTGCGCCGGACACCTGCAGGCTGACCTCGGTCATCAGGTGAACGGTGTTTCCTCCAACACATTGGTGCAGCTGGCTTCCGGGTTAAGCGGGCGGGTGTTAAGAAGTGCGGTTTGGCGGGTCATGTTTCGGAGGACGCATGACTCGACCTTCGCCTCCCGAGCCCGTTGGGGAGTTCCAGCGATGAGACAAGATCGAGAAAAGGGGAGTAAAATATAAATAATAATAATAATTTCCTAACCCTTACCTTAACCCCGAAGCCTAAAATTGCCTTTTTACAAGTGAGGACTGGCAAAATGTCCTCACTTCTCAGAATTGTTGTTGGTTTACTATTCTTGTGACTTCTGGCACTCACAGGTATAGTAAAACGTGTACACACACACACACACACACACCTACAGTACCAGTCAAAAGTTTGAGTTTTTCATTTTTAAACAAAACTATTTTCTACACTGTAGAATAATAGTGAAGACATCAAAACTATGAAATAACACATATGGAATCATGTAGTAACCAAAAACGTTTTAAACAAATCAAAATATTTTTTATATTTGAGATTCTTCAAAGTAGCCACCCTTTGCCTTGATGACAGCTTTGCACACTCTTGGCATTCTCACAACCAGCTTCACCTGGAATGCTTTTCCAACATTCTTGAAGGAGTTCCCACATATGCTGACCACTTGTTGGCTGATTTTCCTTCACTATGTGGTCAAACTCATCCCAAGCCATCTCAATTGGGTTGAGGCCAAATTTATTGAATGTGTTAACACCAATGAGCTTGAAAAGTATTGGGACAGTGATAAATGTTTTGTTGTTTTGGCTCTTTACTCCAGCACTTTGGATTTGAAATGATACAATGACTATGAAGTTCCTGTCCGCTTTAATTTGGGGGCATTTTCATCCATATCGGGTGAACTGTTTAGAAATTACAGCACTTTGTTTACGTAGTCCCCCAATTTTAGGGAAGCAAAAGTAGAGGGACAAATTCACTTATATGTGTATTAAAGTAGTGAAAAATGTAGTATTTAGTCCCATATTCCTAGCACGCAAGGATTACATGGAGTTTGGGACTCTACAAACTTGTTAAATGCATTTGCTGTTTGTTTTGGTTGCGTTTCAGATTATTTTGTGCCCAATAGAAATTAATGGTAAATCATTTATTGTGTCATTTTGGAGTCACTTTTATTGTAAATAACAATTGAATATGTTTCTCAACACTTCTACATGAATGTGGATGCTACCATGATTACAGATAATCCTTAATGAATCGTGAATAAGTGAGTGAGAAAGTTAAGAGGCAAAAATATCATACCACCCAAAAATGCTAACCTCCCCTGTTATTGTAATAGTGAGAGGTTAGCATGTCTTATGGGTATGATATTTGTGAATCTGTAACTTTCTCACTCATACAGGCAAGTAATTTTTTGGGGCCTCCAAAAATTGTTTTTGGTCAAAGACTGTAAAATCACCAGAAATTCAGCAAAAAATGTGTTTAATTTAGGAAATCTGTTCCCAAGTCTTCCCACGAAAAAAAAGACGTGATTGGGTCAAATCAAATATTCAAATCAAATCCGATTTTATTAGTCGTTATTAGTTGAATACAACAGTTAAATGCTTACTTACAAGTCCCTAACCAACAATGCAGTTTAAAAAAATACAAATAAGAATAAGAAATAAAACAAACAAGTAATTAAAGATCAGCAGTGTAATTACAATAGTGAGACTATATACAGGGTGTACCGGTACAGAGTCAATGTGTGGGGGAACCAGTTAGTCGAGGTAATATGTACATGAGTTATTAAAGTGACAATGCATAGATAATAACAGAGAGTAGCAGCGGTGTAAAAGAGGGGGAGGGGGGGCAATGCAAATAGTCTGGGTAGCCATTTGATTAGATGTTCAGGAGTCTTATGGCTTGGGGGTAGAAGCTGTTTAGAAGCCTCTTTGATCTAGACTTGGCGCTCCTGTACCGCTTGCCGTGTGGTAGCAGTGAAAACAGTCTATGACTTGGGTGGCTGGAGTCTTTGACAATTGTTAGGGCCTTCCTCTGACACCGCCTGGTATAGAGGTCCTGGATGGCAGGAAGCTTGGCCCCAGTGATGTGCTGGGCCGTTTGCACTACCCTCTGTAGTGCCTTGCGGTCAGAGGCTGACCAGTTGCCATACCAGGCAGTGATGAAACCAGTCAGGATGCTCTCGATGGTGCAGCTGTAGAACCTTTGTCTTGATCACGTTGAGGGCGAAGGTTGTCCTGGCACCACACGGCCAGGTCTCTGACCTCCTCCCTATAGGCTGTCTTGTCGTTGTCGGTGATCAGGCCTACCACTGTTGTGTCATCGGCAAACTTAATGATGGTGTTGGAGTCATGCCAGGCCGTGCAGGAGGGGACTGAGCACACACCCCTTAGGGGCCACAGTGTTGAGGATCAGCGTGGTGGATGTGTTGTTATCTACCCTTACCACCTGGGGCGACCTGTTAGGAAGTCCATGATCCATTTGCAGAGGGAGGTGTTTAGTCCCAGGGTCCTTAGCTTAGTGACAAGCTTTGACGGCACTATGGTGTTGAATGCTGAGTTGTAGTCAATGAATAGCATTCTCACATAGGTGTTCCTTTTGTCCAGGTGGGAAAGGGCAGTGTGGAGTACAATAGAGATGGCATCAAATGTGGATCTGTTAGGGCGGTATGCAAATTGGAGTGGGTCTTGGGTTTCTGGGATGATGGTGTTGATGTGAGCCATGACCAGCCTTTCAAAGCACTTCATGGCGACTGACGTGTGTATTACGGGTTGGTCGTCATTTAGGCAGGTTACCTTAGTATTCTTGGGCACAGGGACTATGGTGGTCTGCTTAAAACATGTTGGTATTACAGACTCGGACAAGGAGAGGTTGAAAATGTCAGTGAAGACACTTGCCAGTTGGTCATCGTAAGCTCACATCCTGGTAATCCGTCTGGCCCTGCGTCCTTGTGAATGTTGACCTGTTTAAAGGTCTTACTCACATCGGCTGTGGAGAGTGTGATCACACAGTCGTCCGGAACAGCTGGTGCTCTCGTGCATGTTTCAGAGTTATTTGCCTCAAAGTGAGCATAGAAGTAGTTTAGCTCGTCTGGTAGGCTTGTGTCACTGGGCAGCTCTCGGCTGTGCTTCCCTTTGTAGTCTGTAATGGTTTGCAAGCCCTGCCACATCAGACGAGCATCGGAGCCGGTGTAGTACGATTCGATCTTAGTCCTGTATTGACGCTTTGCCTGTTTGATGGTTTGTCGGAGGGCATAGCGGGATTTCTTATAAGCTTCCGGGTTAGAGTCCCGCTCCTTGAAAAAGGCATCTCTAGCCTTTAGCTCAGTGCGGATGTTGTCTGTAATCCATGGCTTCTGGTTGGGGAATGTACGTACGGTCACTGTGGGGACGACGTCATCGATGCACTTATTGATGAAGCCAATGACTGATCTGGTGTACTCCTCAATGCCATTAATATATTCAATCTGTGCTAGCAAAACTGTAGCTTAGCCTCTGAATCATCTGACCACTTTTTTAATTGACCGAGTCACTGGTCTTTCCTGATTTAATTTTTGCTTGTTAGCAGGAATCAGGAGGATAGAATTATGGTCAGATTTGCCAAATGGAGAGCGAGGGAGAGCTCTTTGTACACATCTCTGTGTGTGGAGTAAAGGTGGTCTAGAATTTTGCACATTTAACATTTTGGTCAATTTGGTCAAACGGATTTAAGTTTCCCTGCATTAAAGTCAATGGCCACTAGAAGCGCTCTGAATGAGTGTTTTCCTGTTTGCTTATGGCAAAATACAGCTCATTGAGTGCGGCCTTAGTGCCAGCATCAGTCTGTGGTGGTATGTTGACAGCTACGAAAAATACAGATGATGACTCTCTAGGTAGATAGTGTGGTCTACAGCTTATCAAGAGATACTCTACCTCAGGCGAGGAAAACCTCGAGATTTCCTTAGATACCAGCTGTTGTTTACAAAAATACATAGTCCGCCGCCCCTTGTCTTACCAGACGCCGCTGTTCTATCCTGCTGATACAGCGTATAACCAGCCAGCTGTCTGTTGATAATGTTGTCATTCAGCCACGACTCCGTGAAGCATAAGATATTACAGTTTAATGTCCCGTTGGTAGTTGTCACGATCGTCGTACGAAGCGGACCAAAGCGAAGCGTGGTGTGAATGCATCATTTTAATGGATGATGAAAACACGAAGTAAACTGAACAAAACAATAAATGAACAACGACCGTGAAGCTATATACGAAATGTGCTGACACAAGCAACTAACATAGACAATCACCCACAACCCACAATGACAAAACAGGCTACCTAAATATGGTTCCCAATCAGAGACAACGACTAACACCTGCCTCTGATTGAGAACCATATCAGGCCAAGCACAGAAACAGACAAACTAGACATCCAACATAGAATGCCCACTCAGATCACACCCTGACCAAACAAAACATAGAAACATACAAAGCAAACTATGGTCAGGGCGTGACAGTACCCCCCCCCCCCCCCCCCCCAAGTTGCGGACTCCGGCCCCAAAACCTGAACCTATAGGGGAGGGTCTGGGTGGGCATCTGTCTGCGGTGGCGGCTCTGGCGCTGGACGTGGACCCCACTCCACCATAGTCTTAGTCCACCTTAGTAGCGTCCTTTGAGCAGCGACCCTCGCCGCCGACCTAGGACTGGCAACCCTGCTAAAGGGCCCCACTGGACTGAGGGGCAGCTCCAGACTGAGGGGCAGCTCCGGACTGAGGGGCAGCTCTGGACTGAAGGGTAGCTCTGGACTGGCTGGCGGCTCTGGCAGCTCCTGGCTGGCTGGCGGCTCTGGCAGGTCCTGGCTGACTGACGGCTCTGGCAGCTCCTGGCTGACTGACGGCTCTGGCAGCTCCTGGCTGACTGACGGCTCTGGCAGCTCCTGGCTGACTGACGGCTCAGGACAGACTGGCGGCTCTAGCAGCTCAGGACAGACGGGCAGCTCTGGGCAGATGGGAGACTCTGGCAGCGCTGGACAGACGGGAGACTCTGGCAGCGCTGGACAGACGGGAGACTCTGGCAGCGCTGGACAGACGGGAGACTGGCAGCGCTGGACAGACGGGAGACTCTAGCAGCGCTGGACAGACAGGAGACTCTAGCAGCGCTGGAGAGGAGGAAGGCTCTGGCAGCACTGGAGAGGAGGAAGCACCTGTAGGCAGAAGACGGAGAGACAACCTGGTGCGGGGGGCTGCCACCGGAGGGCTGGTGCGTGGAGGTGGCACTGGATAGACCGGACCGTGCAGGCGCACTGGAGCTCTTAAGCACCGAGCCTGCCCAACCTTACCTGGTTGCATGCTCCCGGTAGCCAGGCCAGTGCGGCGAGGGAGGTGGAATAGCCCGCACTGGGCTGTGCTGGCGAACCAGGGACACCATGCGTAAGGCTGGTGCCATATATGCAGGCCCAAGGAGACGCACTGGAGACCAGATGCGTAGAGCCGGCTTCATTGCACCTGGCTCGATGCCCACTCTAGCCTGGCCGATACGAGGAGCTGGAATGTACCGCACCGGGCTATGCACCCGCACCGGGACACCGTGCGCTCCACAGCATCTCGCTCCCCGGTAAGCACGGGGAGTTGGCGCAGGTCTCCTACCTGGCTTCGCCACACTCCCCGTGTGCCCCCGCCAATACATTTTTGGGGCTGCCTCTCGGCTTCCTACCGCGCCGCCGTGCTGACTCCATTCGCCGGTATCCCTCCTCACACTGCTCCAGAGAATTCCAGGCGAACCCCGGCACTCTCCCTTGGTCCACCGACCACCTGTCTATCTCCTCCCAAGTAGTGATACAGTCCAGATCTCGGTCCCATGTCCAAAAATCCTGACATCGCTGCTGCTGCTGCCCGTTACCACGCCGCTTGGTCCTTTTGTGGAGGGTGATTCTGTCACGATCGTCATAAGAAGCGGACCAAAGCGCAGCGTGGTGTGAATGCATCATTTTAATGGATGATGAAAACACAAAGTAAACTGAACAAAACAATAAATGAACAACGACCGTGAAGCTATATACAAAATGTGCTGACACAAGCAACTAACATAGACAATCACCCACAACCCACAATGACAAAACAGGCTACCTAAATATGGTTCCCAATCAGAGACAACGACTAACACCTGCCTCTGATTGAGAACCATATCAGGCCAAACACAGAAACAGACAAACTAGACATCTAACATAGAATGCCCACTTAGATCACACCCTGACCAAACAAAGCCTAAAAACATACAAAGCAAACTATGGTCAGGGCGTGACAGTTCCTTTTGGGTCGTCAATGGGTCGTTTCCAATGATTGCATGTTAGCTAGTAGAACGGAAGGTAATGGGGGATTATTCGATTGCCTATGGATTCTCTGAGGGCAGGCCGACCTCCGTCCTCTTTTTCTCTGTCTTCTCTTCACGCAAATGACGGGGATTTGGGCCTGTTCCCAGGAAAGCAGTATGTCCTCCTGCCTTAAGACACTGCATCTAAATGCAAGAGGCGTCACTGCAGTACCTGGTTCGAATCCAGGCTGCATCACATCCGGCCGTGATTGGGAGTCTCATAGGGCGGCATACAATTGGTCCAGCGTCGTCCGGGTTTGGCCGGTGTAGGCCGTCATTGTAAATAAGAATTTGTTCTTAACTAACGTGCCGAGTTAAATAAAGGTTAAAAAATACAAAATAAACATAAAAAAATATTCATGCATACTTTTAAATTATATTATGTAAGTTAAACATAAAAATATTTTAAAACAGTTTTATTAAAGTATATATTTTTTACAGATGACTAACATTACTGCCCCCACTACAAGAATGAAATACTTAAATAAATACATGCAATTTTGTCCTTGAAACATTTAATTGAAATACTGTAGAATTCCATTCATTCCTATGGAGGACTGCTCCTACTGGGGAGTGGCAATATGGCTGACAAGTGGCTTCAAAGCCTCTCAATGGTCAATACATAGCATCAGCAATCTAGGGTTGATATACATCATTGGTTAACACCCATAACTTACTCATTGTTATTGTTGAAAGATGTTATAGAAGATGCTTTAACAATATGTGTTGCCACACTGTTGCTGCCTGAATTAGTAATTGTTGTTGTGTTTTTCCCCACTTGGCTATCATTGCTCAGGTTAATGGTACAGTAACATGATTTTAGATTCATTTGACTGGATGACATTGTTATCTGACTGTGTATGAAGAGAATATCTCAACCTTACACCCTTGTGATGATGTGGTGTGACGTGTTGTGTGCTTCTTCCATTGCGCATGTTCATACAGAAGTCATGTTGATGTGATGTTTGAAAATGTATTTCACCGCTCAAACTACAGTCATATTTTCTCTGTTTTCTTCAACTCTCAAGTTCAGGTTTCAGATAGTACTTTATATACAACATTTTCAGTTGATTCCCTTCCTATCATTTTTAAATGTTTGGTTGGTTTGAGAGTTTCCCTCCCCTCGGATCTGTTTGTGCTCTTGCCAGTTCCATTGCTTTCATCGTCAACCCAAATGTTAGCCATGGCAATGACTGACAAGGAGTTGGCATGCTAGCACTAACAGACTGGTAATCGGGCTGTTATCAGTCCCTCCCTCCATGTAGTTGGGGCTGGTCTAAGGTTTAGTAGGTGATCAGTACATGCTGGGCATTCTAACCCTCTGCTCTCTCCGTGTTCCAGTCAAGTGTATTAAGAACACACCTGCCTACTTTGCAGAGAGACTCTACAAGTCCATGAAGGTAAGACACTCCCCCTTGCGGTCTGTCTGTCTGGGCTGATTACAACATACTGTGCATACACACAGTACAACAGAAATGTTCACGACTGATAAGTGCACATTGTTTAAATTCATTACATTTCTACTTTCCCAGTTACAATGAAATTACATTGTTATTACTGTAATTGCTTTTGATAATTGTACTCTTCAAATAAGTTCTTAGGTCCAGCCTGACCTGTGTGTTCGTGTTCTCAGGGGGCCGGGACCAAAGACAAAACCCTGATTCGGATCATGGTGACGCGTTCTGAGGTGGACATGCTGGATATCCGTCAGGAATACGTCAAGAACTACGGCAAGTCGCTCTACACAGACATCTCTGTAAGTATCTGTCCTCCTCACCACACACACACACACACACACACACACACACACCACACACACACACACACACACACACACACACACACACACACACACACACACACACACACACACACACAAACCTCCAACAATGCTACTGTTATAGAGCAGGTTAGGTATTCTAACATGATGTTCTAGTTTGTTGATGTGTTTGTGTTGTTGTTTGTGTTGTCTATGACAGGGAGACACCTCAGGGGACTATAAGAAACTGCTGTTAAAGCTGTGTGGCGGGAGCGACTAGAGGGACCATGTCAGCTCTCTACGGGATCTCCTCCACACTATATCCATTTACTGACTGGCCTATAATATAATCATTATCATAATATATGCCATTCTGCCAATCTGTCTGACTATCTTCCTCTGCACCACAATCAGCAGTTCTGCATGCCATGCCATCCATTGTGTCAATGCAACTGTTGTCACATGTTATGATATGAGAACATCATGTCCTAAAGCCGTTCCTTTTCTATATTTTTATGAGCAACAAAGTATATATTTTTCAATAAGTTTTCCTTTGATTGGTATTATATCTTAGTCTATCTGAAAATGCCCTTAAAGGTACAATGTGCAACATTGATTAGATTTGGAATTTAAATCAATATATATATATTTTTTAAAGATATATTTTATTTTAACCAGCCTGTGCCAATAATATGCATATCTAATTGTACAAGTTAATTCAGTACTAATTGATTTAGCTGAGCAGTGTTGAATATGTTACTCTGATAAGAATAATTAGCAGCTAAAATACCAAAGTGGTCAGTTTATATTTAAGCAGTTAATGCCCGAGTGGGTGTGATATATGGCCAATATACCACGGCTAAGGGATGTTCTTAAGCAGTACCTGGATACAGCCCATGATATATTGGCCATATACCACAAACCCCTGAGGTGCCTTATTGCTATTATAAACTTGTTACCAATGTAATTAGAGCAGTGAAAATAAATGTTTTGTCATACACGTGGTATATGGTCTGATATACCACGTCTGTCAGCCAATCTGCATTCAGGGCTTGAACCGCCCAGTTTATAATTGTGTTTATAAGATGTGTGTACACTATCACTGTTGTTTACTTTCCTTTACACTCACTCATGTGTTTTCTGCTGTTTGCTACAAGCGTAAGTTTCAAGTTTTTAATGGTGCACAAGTACAGTGAAATGTATTTTTCTTTGAGCATGTCTGTCAATATAACTCCAAACGTAAACCTCATTGCATCACAATTCAGTAACGGTGCTCTGATGATGACTACATCGGAAAATAAATGTTGAGAAACACGGCTGCTGTTTCCCCTAGTAATTCCATCCATGCTAATGTTGTGTTGTGTCATACTGTGTTTTAGTCTTGAGGCAAGAAAGAGTACTATTTCCTGTTTCTGCTGCTGTCATGACCCCAGCCCCCTGACATTTTCAACCAATGGCTAGCAAGTAGCTAGCAGGCTTACTTAATTATACACTGAGTATACAAAAAATTACATGACAGACTGACCAGGTGAAAGCTATGATCCCTTATTTATGTCACGTGTTAAATCCACTTCAATCAGTGTAGATGAAGGGGAGGAGACAGGTTAAAGAAGGATTTTTAAGCCTTGAGACTCATGAGACATGGATTGTGTATGTGTGCCATTCAGAGGGTGAATGAGCAGGACAAAAGATTGAAGTGCCTTTGAACGGGGTATGGTAGTAGGCGCCAAGCGCACCGGTTTGTGTCAAGAACTGCAACACTGCAGGTTTTTTTATGCTCAACAGTTTCCTGTGTGTATCAAGAACGGTCCACCACCCAAAGGACATCCAGCCAACTTGACAACTGTGGGAAGCATTGGAGTCAACGTGGGCCAGCATTCCTGTGCTTTCTACATCTTGTAGAGTCCATGCCCTGAAGAATTGAGGCTGTTGTGAGGGCTAAACTGGGGGGGGGGGGGGGTTAAAGTCAGTATTAGAAAGATGTTCTTAATGTTTTGTACATTCATTGTGAAGGCAACAATATCAACACTGACCTGAATAGGAGAACGTCTGCCATTTATTTGTGACTTGGTGACTTGTCAGTGGTTTTGGTTGTTTGCTTTGTTTGAGTCAGGTGGCAGTAGGAGCAGTTAGAGACCTTCCGTTTCCTCTCACTCCACTGGCCCGGATTTATCTGTGGCTGGGCCACTCCCCCATGTTTGTAGTTCAAACTCTTATCTATTCTCTCTCACAACATAAGCAGGGGGGTGGCTACTGATGTGAAAAGCAACAATGGATCCAGGCTTTGAAGGGAAATGTCTCAACTTCATATTCATCATCTCCAGCAACACCCCAACATCAACATATGTGGAAAAAAATGTGTGTTTCCATGTTTTGCAGTCAAAAAGATAGAGGAAGATAAGTGTTTATGATGACATTATCTGGTGTGCGTCAGGTGATTTTATTATCCAACTATGAGTAGGCAAAAGTAACTAAAGGTCATAGTTAAGTGAAATCACATGATACACACCGGATGTTGTCATCGGAAACACGTGCTGTTTTCACATATGTTGGGGTGATGCTGGAGATGATAAATATGAAGTAAAACTCATTTAAATTTCTCTTTGACCCTTTTCTTCACACTGGTCTATAAACCCTGTTCCAATACAGAAGACACTGGGACTGGAGTTCAGATAGTCATGAGGCCAATAGTCATGTAATCAATGTTAATTTGGTGTATTTATGATTCGAATAATGTTTACGAGATACAATATCCAACAATATCTCAACCTGTCATATATGTTATTTTCATTCTAGCCCCTAGAGGGCAGTAATGTAGCTCAGGACAGTTCTTCATTCTGGCCTCCAGAGGGCAGTAATGTCTTGAAGTTCAGAACATTTCTCAGATTGTGTTCACTGGTTGTATTTTTATTTATAACATTTGTATGAAAACTTTATTTAACTAGGCTAGTAAGAAAAAAATCCTATTTACCTGGACGATGCTGGGCCAATTGTGCGCCGCCATATGGAACTCCCAATCACGTCCGGATGTGATGCAGCCTGGATTCAAATCAGGGACTACAGTAACGCGCTTAGAGGCAGTGCCTTAGACCGCTGCGCCACTCAGGAGCCCTTACAAAAATTTGACCCCGGCAGGATTAATTGTTGATAAAAAGGCTAAATGTGTAACTACATTGTAATTACACCGTCTGCATATACACTGAGTTTACAAAACTTTTCCATGACAGACTGACCAGATGAATTCAGGTAAAAATCTATGAATCTTTATTGATGTCACTTGTTAAATGCACTTCAATCAGTGTAGATGAATGGAAGGAGACAGGCTAAAGAAGGATTTTTACACCTTTAGACAATTGAAACATGGATTGTGTATTTGTGCCATTCAGAGGGTGAATGGGCAAGACAAAATATTTATGTGCCTTTGAACGGGGTATGGTAGTAGGTGCCAGGCGCACCGGTTAGAGTGTGTCAAGGACTGCACCACTGCTGAGTTTTTCACACTCAACAGTTTCACATGAGTATCAAGAATGATCCACAACCCAAAGGACATCCAGACAACTAGAAAAAACCTTGGGAAGCATTGGAGTCAACATGGGCCAGCATCCCTGTGGAACGTACCTTATGGAGTCCATGCCCTGATGTGTTGAGGCTGTTCTGAGGGCAAAGGGGGTGGTGCAGCGCCATATTAGGAAGGTGTTCTTAATGTTTTGTACACTCAGTGTGTATAGACGGCAGTGCAATTTCCTTTTTTCCCTATTTCCCATTTCCCTTTTTTTTTGTGAACAAATGTGCAGTGCACTTTCCAAACTGTGAAAGGCAGCAATATGCAACATACCGTCTAGTCTGCCGGAAAGCCACACTAAGTGAAGTGTTTTCTGATTGCCTTATGATAGGCTAAAGCAATGCATTGAGTGAGTTGTGTAGTTCTGAAAGGATTGGAGGTGTAAGCAATATTGTGAAAATCCCACATAACCAATCGGAGGACACGGTGGAGTTATTATCATAATGCTATCAAATCCTCTCAGATTTCCACAAGTGTAGGGACTAGGGGTTGTTTCTGAACAGGCTTAATTGCCTCCATAGTTCCTTTAGACAGGCAGCTCAATTCTGATATTCTTTTCACTAATTGGTCTTTTGACCAATCAGATCAGCTCTGAAAAAGCTCTAATGTGAAAGATCTGATATGATTGGTCAAAAGACCAATTAGTGGAAAGAATATCAGAATTGGGCTGCCCATCTAAAAGCAGCCGTAGTGATTCGAACGTTGAAATTGTATTGAAGCATGAGGACCAGTAGGGGGAACCTCTCCCTCCCTGTAAATAAATGAAATCTCCACTCTGAACTGTTGTCAAGTAGAGGCAATACCGAGCTAAAAGAGAACAAATTGAGTCAAGTCACCAGTCAAGAGATGGCAAAATAATTTTTTATTAAATAAAGAATACATTACTATAAACAATACACAAATATATAAATAGTCACCTGAAATGCATTCCAGGTGACTACTTCAGGAAGCTGGTTGAGCCTGAGAGCCTGAGAGTTTGCAAAGCTGTCATCAAGGCAAAGGGTGGCTACTTTGAAGAATCTCATGTATAAAATATAGTTTGATTTGTTTAACACTTTTTTGGTTACTACATGATTCCATATGTGTTATTTCATAGTTTTTATGTCTTCACTATTATTCTACAATGTAGAAAATAGTACAAATAAAGAAAAACCCTTGAATGAGTGGGTGTGTCCAAACTTTTGACTGGTAGTGTTATATAGTTTTTGTGTGCTCTAGGGCAACGGTGTCTCGATTAAATTTGTAGTCCTTTTTTGGAACACCATTATTTTTTGTCTTTCTGAGATGTATTGTCAGGGCCCAGGTCTGACAGAATCTGAGCAGAAGATCTAGGTGCTGCTGCCAATTTTAATTTCTAATGTTTTTCCCCTGACACTGCTTTCCATTTATTTGTGTAGCAGGCCCTCATGCCAAATTGACTAAAACTATTTTTTGAAATCAACAAAGCATAAGAAGACTTTGCCTTTGTTTAGGTTTGTTTGTCATTTTGGGTGTGCAGGGTGAATACATGGCCTGTCGTACGGTAATTTGGTAAAAAGCCAATGTGACATTAGCTCAGTACATTGTTTTCACTGAAGAAATGTACGAGGCCTTTTTGGGTTGGAGGGTTTCTATTTTGTCCTGTAGTTCATTCAATGAAATTGGAGAAGTGGTTTATCCCTAAATCTCCATTTTGGATAGATACAGTGCATTCGGAAAGTTTTTAGACCTCTGGACTTTTTCCACATTTTGTTTCGTTACAGCCTTATTCTAAAATGGATTACATTGTTTTTTCCCCTCATCAATCTACACACAATACCCCCATAATGACCAAGCAAAAACAGGTTTTTAGACATTTTTCAAATTTAAATATTACATTTACATAAGTATTCAGACTCTTTACTCAGTACTTTGTTGAAGGATCTTTGCCAAGCGATTTCACCCTTGGATATTCTTGGGTATGACACTACAAGCTTGGCACACCTGTATTTGGGGAGTTTCCCCCATTCTTCTCTGTAGATCCTCTCATGCTCTGTCAGGTTGGATGGGGAGCGTCGCTGCACAGCTATTTTCAGGTCTCTCCAGAGATGTTCGATTGGGTTCAAGTCCAGGCTCTGGCTGGGCTACTCAAGGACATTCAGAGACTTGTCTCGAAGCCACTCCTGCTTTGTCTTGGCTGTGTGCTTCGGGTCGATGTCCTGTTGGAAGGTGTACCTTCGCCCCAGTCAGGTCCTGAGGGCTCTGGAGCAGGTTTTCACTAAGGATCACTCTGTACTTTGCTCCATTCATCTTTCCTGGTGATCCTGACTAGTCTCCTAGTCCCAGCTGCTGAAAAACATCCCCACAGAATGATTCTGCTACCACCATGCTTAACCATAGTGATGGTGCCAGGTTTCCTCCAGATGTGATGCTTGGTATTCAGGACAAAGAGTTCAATGTTGGTTTCATCAGACCAGAGAATCTTAAGGGCCTCCCGAGTGGTGTAGTGCACGCTAACATGGTCGCCAGGTGTACTGTGTTTCCTCTAACACATTGGTGCGGCTGGCTTCCGGGTTAAGTGGGCATTGTGTCAAGAAGCAGTGCGGCTTGTGTTTCGGAGGATGCACGGCTCTCAACCTTCACCTCTCCCAAGTCCGTACGGTAGTTGCAACGATGATACAAGACTGTAACTACCAATTGGATACCACGAAATTGGGGAGAAAAAGGGGTAAAAAAATATTTTAAAAGACCAGAGAATCTTGTTTCTCATGGTCTGAGAGTCTTTAGGTGCCTTTTGGCAAACTCCAAGCGGGCTGTCATGTGCCTTTTACTGACAAGTGGCTTCTGTCTGGCCACTACCATAAAGGCTTGATTGATGGAGTGCTGCAGAGATGGTTGTTCTCCTGGAAGGTTCTCCCATCTCCACAGAGGAACTCTGGAGCTCTTTCAGAGTGACCATCGGGTTCTTGGTCACCTCCCTGACCAAGGCCCTTCTCCCCCGATTGCTCAGTTTGGACAACAGCCAGCTCTAGGAAGAGTCTTGGTGGTTCCATACTACCTCTAAGTTTGTTTTACTCACTACTTTAGCACACTCTGCCAACCCAGATGTTTTAGCCGTGTCTGAATCCTGGCTTAGGAAAACCACCAAAAACTCTGAAATCTCCATTGCTAACTATAACTTTTTCCGCCAAGATAGAACTGCCAAAGGGGGCGGTGTTGCAATCTACTGCAAAGATAGCCTGCAGAGTTCTGTATTACTTTCTAAGTCTGTACCCAAACAATTTGAGCTTCTACTTCTAAAAATGCACCTTTCCAGAAACAAGTCTCTCACTGTTGCCGCTTGCTATAGACCTCCCTCTGTCCCCAGCTGTGCCCTCGATACCATATGTGAACTGATTGCCCCACATCTATCTTCTGAGCTCGTGCTACTAGGTGACCTAAACTGGGACATGCTTAACACCCCGGCCATCCTACAAACTAAGCTTGATGCCCTCAATCTCACACAAATTATCAATGAACCTACCAGGTACAACCACAAATCAGTAAACATGGGCACCCTCATAGATGTCATCCTAACTAATTCACCCTCCAAATACACCTCTGCTTTTTTCAATCAAGATCTCAGCGATCACTGCCTCATTGCCTGCATCCGTAATGGGTCTGCGACCAAACGACCACCCCTCATCACTGTCAAATCGACCTGACCTGGGTATCCTGGAATGACATTGATCTGGAAAGAATTGCAAAAATCTCTGAAGCTGGAGACTCACATCTCCCTCACTAGCTTTAAGTTTTATGTTCTCATTTGCAACTGCGACCTGGCCAAGATAAAGCGTTCGACACATACAACAACACAGAGTTACACATGGAATAAACAAAACATACAGTCAATAATACAGTAGAACAAAAGAAAACAAAAAGTCAATATACAGTGAGTGCAAATGAGGTTAAACACTGGAATGGTAGATCGGCAGAAGATGAATGTGCAGGTAGAGATACTGGGGTGCAAAGGAGCAAAATAAATAAATAAATAAATACCAGTATGGGGATGAGGTAGGTCGATAGATTTTTGCATTTCGTTCCAGTCAGTGGCAGCAGAGAACTGGAAGGAAAGACGACCAAAGGAGGAATTGGCTTTGGGGGTGACTAGTGAGATATACCTGCTGGAGCACGTGCTACGAGTGGGTGCTGCTACGGTGACCAGTGAGCTGAGATAAGGCAGGACTTTACCACAGTGTCCAAGGAGGGGCCAGAAGTATACAGAATGGTTTCGTCTGCGTAGAGGTGGATCAGAGAATCACCAGCAGCAAGAGCAACATGTATACAGAAAAGAGAGTCGGCCCGAGAATTGAACCCTGTGGCACACCCATAGAGACTGTCAGAGGTCCAGACAATAGGCCCTCCGATATGACACACTGAGCTCTATCAGAGAAGTAGTTGGTGAACCAGGCGAGGCAATCACATCAATGATGTCGCTCTTGCTGCTGGTGATTCTCTAATCCACCTCTACGCAGACGACACCCTTCTGTATACTTCTGGCCCTTCTTTGGACACTGTGTTAACTAACCTCCAGATGAGCTTCAATGCCATACAACTCTCCTTCCGTGGCCTCCAACTGCTCTTAAACGCAAATAAAACTAAATGCATGCTATTCAACCGATCATTGCCCGCACCTGCCCGCCTTCCAGCATCACTACTCTGGACGGCTCGGACTTAGAATACGTGGACAACTACAAATACCTAGGTGTCTGGCTAGACTGTAAACTCTCCTTCCAGACTCACATTAAGCAACTCCAATCAAAAATTTAATCTAGAATTGGCTTCCCATTTCGCAACAAAGCTTCCTTTACTCATGCTGCCAAACATACCCTCGTAAAACTGACCATCCTACCGATCCTTGACTTTGGCGATGTCATCTATAAAATAGCCTCCAACACTCTTCTCAGCAAACTGGATGTAGTCTATCACAGTGCCATCCGTTTTGTCACCAAAGCCCCATATACTACCCACCACTGAGACCTGTATGCTCTCGTTGGCTGGCCCTCGCTTCATACTCGTCACCAACCCTACTGGCTACAGGTTATCTACAAGTCTCTGCTAGGTAAAGCCCCGCCCTATCTCAGCTCAGTGGTCACCATAGCAGCACCCACTCGTAGCACATGCTCCAGCAGGTATATCTCACTGGTCACCACCAAAGCCAAATCCAGTTCTCTGCTGCCACTGACTGGAACGAACTGCAAAAATCACTGAAGCTGGAGATTCCCATCTCCCTCACTAGCTTTAAGAACCAGCTGTCAGAGCAGCTCACAGATCACTGCACCTGTACATAGCCCATCTGTATACAGCCCATCTATCTACCTCATTCCCATACTGTATTTATTTATTTTGCTGCTTTGCACCACAGTATCTCTACTTGCACAACCATCTTTTGCACATCTACCATTCCAGTGTTTATTGCCAAATTGTAATTACTTCGCCACCATGGCCTATTTATTGCCTTACCTCCCTTATTTGACCTAATTTGCACTCACTGTATTTTGATTTGGTTTTCTTTTTTTTCTACTGTACTATTGACTGTATGTTTTGTTCATTCCATGTGTAACTCTGTGTTGTTGTATGCGTCGAACTGCTATGCTTTATCTTGGCCAGGTCGCAGTTGCAAATGAGAACTTGTTCTCAACTAGCTTACCTGGTTAAATAAAGGTGAAATAAAAAAATTATTTAAAAAATCAAATCAAATCAAATCTGATTGGTCACATACACATGGTTAGCAGATATTGTTGCGAGTGTAGCGAAATGCTTGTGCTTCTAGTTCTGACAGTGCAGCAATATCAACAAGTCATCTAACAATGCCACAACAATTACCTAATACACACAAATCTAAGTAAAGGGATGGAACAAGACTATGTACATGTAAATATATGGATGAGCAATGACTAAGCGGCATAGGCAAGGTGCTATAGATGGTTTAAAATATAGTATATACATATGGGATGAGTAATGCTAGACATGTTAACATCATTATTAAAGTGGCAATATTAATAAAGTGACGAGTGATCCATTAGTGGCCAATGATTTCAAGTCTTTATGAAGGCAGCAGCCTCTCTGTGTTAGTGATGGCATTATTCATCTTCTTGGTTGCTGCCTCCCTTCAATTAATTTTGGCTGCTGAGAAATGTCTCAGTACAGTTGGCACACTGGTAAGAATGTTGCATTCAGTATCACATGTATACATATGTTGACAAAACATTAGAAACAACCTTCCTAATATTGATTGCACCCCTTTTGCCCTCAGAACAGCCTCAATTTGTTGGTGCATGGACTCTACAAGGCATCAAAAACATTCCACACGGATACTGGCCCATGTTGACTCCAATGCTTCCCACAGTTGTGTCAAGTTGGCTGGATGTCCTTTGGGTGGTGGACCATTCTTGATACGCACGTGAAACTGTTGAGCATGAAAAACCCAGCAGCGTTGCAATTCTTGACACACTCAAACCGGTGTGCCTGGCACCTACTACCGTACCCAGTTCAAAGGCACTTAAATATTTTGTCTTGCCCATTCACCCTCTGAATGGCACACATCCACAATCCATATGTCTCAAGACTTTAAAATATATTTTTAACCTGTCTCCTCCCCTTCATCTACACTGATTGAAGTGTATGTAACAGGTGACATCAATAAGGGATCATAGCTTTCACATGGATTCACCTGGTTCGTCTATGTCATGGAAAGAGCAGGTGTTCCTAATGTTTTGTGCGCTGTGTATATTGCTGTGTAATTAAACATATTTTTTTTCACAACAAAACCATATGAATTAATATATTCAACGATTTTAATTAATCTAAACATATTAATTTATATTCATATAAACATAATAAAACATCTCTTCAGTTTCAATTTTAAGTTTTAATGTCACGTGCACAAGTACAGTGAAAATCTCCTCTTCATCTCACCAAAATTGATATATGTTGGATACCAAAAATGTTTTAATTGGCTACAACAATGTTTGCTGAGTTGGTTGTCATTACTGCCTCTTCTACAATGTATTTATGCTACAATATATGTATCACAGCAACATTTTTATGCATTTTTTTTAATCCATTCTCATCTTTTCCGCCTAGGTTTTCAGAACGTACGCCCATTGAAAAATCAGGTGTGTCTTGGGGTAAGGCCCGCCCCATTTTACTTTACATGGCATTGTATGGGAATTTGATTGACAGCAGGCAGCAGCAGCTGCTGAACAGCCCAGACATTGCGCAGGATACAGTATAGCTGGGGAACAGCGAGAGAGTTACGGTAGTTTTCCTAGCACTTGAGTTGGTTTAGTGCATGAAATAAATGACTCTTTGGAAAAAGCTCATGTGTTAGGGCAGGGTTTTGTCGGAATAACGCAAAACTGGATGAAGTTGCCAAACGTAAGTAACCTGGGAAAATGTATGGCTGTTTAGTGCAGTCAACAGTAGGCAACAAATATGGCTTCGTGTGCCTTTTCCTATTTGTTATAAAAAATTGCGGTCCCATGCCATTCTATGTCATGGCTGTTCTGCTGAATTCATACAAGTGACAATTAGGAAGTTAGTTCCTTGTTCGCTTATCGGGCAGGGGGGGGGGGGGGTCATTTTGGAGAAATAAAGCCAAGGATACGTTAGCTAACCAGTCTGCTAACGTTAGCTAGTTAGCTACCGAACTAAAGCGAACGGCAATGGAGCCAAAGCACAAAGAGTTGTTAGACCAATGCCACCAAAACTTGCTGGACTCAATAACTGACGCAGACCGGCTGATAGAGTTGCTGATACTCTCCGGTACTCTAAGCCAGCTCGACCGCTTCGAACTGGACCAAAACTGCTCTTCCAGCGCGGAGAAAGTGGACCAGCTTTTGAAGATGCTTGTGAACAAGGAAAGCGACCATTTCCTCGAACTGTGTGTGGCCTTGGAGAAGACGTACCCTGAGCTGTATTCGGCAGTCTTTACTAACGGCGGTGGACCCGTTGACCATTCGTCTGGTAAGATACCATGCACGCATGCAACACGTTTGCACATCAAAACGTATGAAGCATTCTTGCTACATTCCTCCACACAACATTAGAGATATTGAAGTGCTACCTATACCCAAGTCTCATAGTGCACTTACCGGGTGGTCTGCTGTGCAATACTTCTAAAAGCTATTCTACATAAGATAAAACTGTTTCCTTCCAACCCTAGCCACACGATCCTATGGATCATTGACTAGCTATGTCATTCTCATGTTGACATTAGGGGTGTTGATGTGCAGCATTCAAAGCCATATTCAAAGCCATAAGACTAGAACTCCAGGTCCTTGTGTGGCCCTTGTGGTTTCTTTCAGGATGGAACATTTTTGAAGGTGAAATATTGCTTTGGAATGTAAAATGTGATGCTGAAAAGAATGGAACTTTGTTAACATTTTAGGTTGTTACCAAAGTTTGGTTCTGTTTCATCATCACATTGTTCATTCCACAGCAACATTTTACCTTCAAATAAGCAAATGATAACCAGCAGAGACATAGAGGCCACAGGCTCTATAACCAAACTCCTATTACTATTTATTATAGTCCATGTGGACTCTGCTACTGTTTGGCTAGGCAGTAGATGCTAAATGAACACACTTGCCATTCCTCCTTTTGAATGAGGAGCATGAAATATGTATTCCAGAATAACACTTCAGGGACCACCCATATATAGGTAACAACATATCTTCATTACAGTTGCAATGCACATATCATAGCCGCCTTCAAAGTGGGCATATTCTACAATGTATAGGATACAGATGGGGCAGTTCCACTGTATGTAGATATGCTTTTTTTGCCCATCAAACTATACTGAACAAAGAGGCCAGCATGCAACAAATTCATTGATTTTACTGAGTTACAGCTCATATGAGGAAGTAAATTCATTTTGGCCGAATCTCTGGATTTCACATGACTGGGAATACAGATATGCATCTGTAGGTCACATATACCTTTAAAAAAAGTAGAGGCATGGATCAGAACCAGTATCATTATCTGGTGTGACCATTGTTTTTCCTCATGCAGTGTGACACATCTTCACATAGAGTTGATCAGGCTGTTGATTGTGACCTGTGGAATGTTGTCCCACTGCTCTGTTATGAGGATTAGGGCCTAATGAATTTACTTCTTAATGGATTTTGGCCGGAACTGGAACATGTCATACACTTCAATCCAGAGCATCCCAAACATGCTCAATGGGTGACATGTCTGGTGACAATGCAGGCCATGGAAGAACTGGGACATTTTGGGGCAGTGCATTATCATGCTGAAACATGAGGTGATGGAAGTAGATGAATGCACGACAATGGGCCTGAGTTCCTCATCACGGTATCTCTGTGCATTCAAATTGCCCTGGGTAAAATGCGTTTGTGTTCGTTGTCTGTAGCTTATGCCTGCCCATACCATAACCCCATCGCCAACATGGGGAACTCTGTTCACAACGTTGACATCAGCTAACCGCTTGCCCACACAACGCCATAGATGTGGTCTGCGGTTGTGAGGTCTGTGGGACATCCTGCCAAATTCTCAAAATGTATGTTGGGTCACGGCTTATGGTAAAGCAATGAACATACAATGTTCTTGGAACAGCTCTGGTGGAAATTCCTGCAGTCAGCATGCCAATTGCACGCTCCCTCAACTTGAGAAATCTGTGGCATTCTGTTGTGACAAAACTGTACAATTTAGTGGCCTTTTATTGTCCACAGCACAAGGTTAACCTGTGTATGACCATGCTGTTTAATCAGCTTCTTGATATGTCACACCTGTCAGGATAATCTTGGCAAAGGAGAATGCTCACTAACAGGGACGTAAACACATTTGTGCACAAAATAGAGAAATAAGCTTTTTGTGAGTATTGGAACCTTTCTGGGGTCTTTTCAGCTCATGAAACATAGGACCAACAGTTTACATGTTGCATTTATATTTTTGTTCAGTGTAGGGGCGGCAGGGTAGCCTAGTGGTTAGAGCATTGGACTAGTAACCGAAAGGTTGCAAGTTCAAATCCCCGAGCTGACAAAATCTGTCGTTCTGCCCCTGAACAGGCAGTTAACCAACCCACTGTTTCTTAGACCGTCATTGAAAATAAGAATTTGTTCTTAACTGACTTGCCTAGTAAAATAAAAATTCAAGTGTCCTTTTACTTTAGGTTTATTAGGGGAAATGAAATGCAGTAGCCTATTCTGTGTGGGGCTAAATGTGCACGTAATTTCCCAAGTTGTCATCAATATATTAATATCATGTAATTTGCCTTTACGTTTAAATAAAGGGCTTCCTGGCTTTTATATTATACGCTCACAGACGTTCCATGGATATGCTCTCGGGGCTGACGTGCCCTTTCATATGGACCCTAGCATGATGTGCATGCCTATAATTATGCTTATAAATCCATAACATGGTGTCAGTCATATTCTCTATTTTCCATTGTACAGTAGATTGCATATAGCCAGTACTATACACCCAGTTATTGTCCTACTAGACCAGTGGTCCCCAGTTACATTCAGCCGTGGTCTGTTTTTTAAAATATATTGGTGAACCCTGTACTAGACCATTATTAAAATGTTGAATCTGAATGACAGTTATTCATTCAGCCTGTATGCACTTTCTCTAATGGAGGCTGAAACCAACCGTTCCCAGACAGTTTGAAGGTGGACTACAGTTGACTCTTGATAAATGCACATCGTATATTTGCACACCACACTCCGAGGGCCCTCAGTGTGTTGTCAGGAAAATAACCTCACACTCAACATCAACAAAACAAAGGAGATGATTGTGGACTTTAGGAAACAGCAGAGGGAGCACCCCCCTATCCACATCGACGGGACAGTAGTGGAGAGGGTAGTAAGTTTTAAGTTCCTCGGCGTACACATCACGGAAAAACTGAAATGGTCCATCCACACAGACAGCGTCGTGAAGAAGGCGCAGCAGCGCCTCTTCAACCTCAGGGGGCTGAAGAAATTTGGCTTGTCACCAAAAGCACTCAAACTTCTACAGATGCACAATCGAGAGCATCCTCTCGGGCTGTATCACCGCCTGGTACGGCAACTGCTCCGCCCACAACCGTAAGGCTCTCCAGAGGGTAGTGAGGTCTGCACAACGCATCACCGGGGGCAAACTACCTGCCCTCCAGGACACCTACACCACCCGATGTCACAGGAAGGCCATGAAGATCATCAAGGACAACAACCACCCGAGCCACTGCCTGTTCACCCCGCTATCATCCAGAAGGCGAGGTCAAAGCAGGGACCGAGAGACTGAAAAACAGCTTCTATCTCAAGGCCATCAGACTGTTAACTGTTACAGACTGTTACATACCCTACATTACTCATCTCATATGTATATACTGTACTCTATATCATCTACTGCATCTTGCCATCTTTATGTAATACATGTATCACTAGCCACTTTAAACTATGCCACTTTATGTTTATATACCCTACATTACTCAGCTCATATGTATATACTGTACTCTATACCATCTACTGCATCTTGCCTATGCCGTTTTGTACCATCACTCATTCATATATCTTTATGTACATATTCTTTATCCCCTTACACTTGCGTCTATAAGGTAGTAGTTGTGGAATTGTTAGGTTAGATTACTCATTGGTTATTACTGCATTGTCGGAACTAGAAGCACAAGCATTTCGCTACACTCGCATTAACATCTGCTAACCATGTGTATGTGATAAATAAAATGTCATTTGATTTGGGATGTGCGTCTTTCCCTTTCTAGAGGATACGCATCTCGATACACTACCTTTCAAACATTTGGGGACACTTAGAAATGTCCTTGATATTGAAAGAAAAGCAAAAAAATAGTCCATTAAAATAACATCAAATTGATCAAAAATACAGTGTAGACATTGTTAATCTTGTAAATGACTATTGTAGCTGGAAACGGCAGAGTTGTTTTAATGGAATATCTACATAGGTGTACAGAGGTCCATTATCAGCAACCATCACTCCTGTGTTCCAATGGCACGTTGTGTTAGCTAATCCAAGTTTATAATTTTGAAAGGCTAATTGATCATTAGAAACCCTTTTGCAATTATGTTTGCACAGCTGAAAACTGTTGTCCTGATTTAAAGAAGCAATTAAACTGGCCTTCTTTAGACTAGCTGAGTATCTGGAGCATCAACATTTGTAGGTTCGATTACAAGCTCAAAATGGCCAGAAACAAAGAACTTTCTTCTGAAACTCGTCAGTCTATTCTTGTTCTGAGAAATGAAGGCTATTCCACGTGAGAAATTGCCAAGAAACTGAAGATCTTGTACAACGCTGTGTACTAGTCCCTTCACAGAACAGCGCAAACGGGCCCTAACCAGAATAGAAAGAGGAGTGGAAGGACCCGGTGCACAACTTAGCAAGAGGGCAAGTACATTAGTGTCTAGTTTGAGAAACAGACACCTCAAGTCCTCAACTGGCAGCTTCATTAAATAATACCTGCAAAACACCAGTCTCAATGTCAACAGTGAAGAGGCGACTCTGGGATGCTGGCCTTCTAGGCAGAGTTGCAAAGAAAAAGCCATATCGCAGACTGGCCAATAAAAAGGATTAAGATGGGCAAAAGAACAGACACTGGACAGAGGAACTCTGCCTAGAAGGCCAGCAACCTGGAGTCGCCTCTTCACTGTTGATGTTGAGACTGATGTTTTGTGGGTACTGTTTTAATGTGCAAGATCAGGAACAGGCCGCCTACCTTGCATTGGTCAGCGCTCAAACATGGGCATAGTGACGTTACCCTGTGTATCTGAAAAGGACCATATACAGTTGAAGTTGGAAGTTTACATACACCTTAGCCAAATACATTGAAACTCAGTTTTTCACAATTCCTGACATTTAATCCTAGTAAAAATTCCATGTCTTAGGTCAGTTAGGATCACCACTTTATTTTAAGAATGTGAAATGTCAGAATAATAGTAGAAAGAATGATTTCTTTCTTTCATCACATTCCCATTGGGTCAGAAGTTTACATACACTCAATTAGTATTTGGTAGCATTGCCTTTAAATTGTTTAACTTGGGTCAAATGTTTCGGGTAGCCTTCCACTAGCTTCCCACAATAAGTTGGGTGAATTTTGTCCCATTACCCCTAACAGAGCTGGTGTAACTGAGTCAGGTTTCTAGGCCTCCTTGCTCGCACACGCTTTTTCAGTTCTGCCCACATATTTTCTATAGGATTGAGGTCATGGCTTTGTGATGGCCACTACAATACCTTGACTTTGTTGTCCTTAAGCCATTTTGCCACAACTTTGGATTTTGATTTTCCCATGATGTCAAGCAAAGAGGCACTGAGTTTGAAGGTAGGCCTTGATATACAGCCACAGGTACACCTCCAATTGACACAAATTATGTCAATTAGCGTATCAGAAGCTACTAAAGCCATGACATAATTTTTGTGGAATTTTCCAAGCTGTTTAAAAGCAGTCAACAAAGTATATGTAAACTTCTGACCCACTGGATTTGTGATAGTGAAATAATCTGTCTATAAATAATTGCTGGAAAAATGACTTGTCATGCACTAAGTAGATGTCCTAACTGACTTGCCAAAACTATAGTTTGTTAACAAGACATTTGTGGAGTTGTTGAAAAACAAGTTTTAAATGACTCCAACTTAAGTGTATGTAAACTTCCCACTTCAACTGTAGGTCTACTGATTGTTTTGACTACCAAAACTATTGCTGATGGTGAACCTGAACCATTGAACTAGTGCACACTTTGCCAAGGCTACCAATATTCCCTAGGGTTGTTAGGCATGCAAAATCTCTTGTAGATCAATGACTTACAACACAGTTCCATGCTTAGTTTGACACTGAAGGAGAGGTATTTTCGGAAGAACTGGTGATTCTTAAAGTTTGAATCGGTTTTCCAGACCTATGCATGCTCCATTTGGATCGGTTTAGGGTCCGCAGACCAATGCTGTTGTATCATTAAACATTTGAATCGGGGACCAATGTGTCTGTGAATTGTTACATTCCTAATATGCATGCATACACTTTAGTGCATACTCCCTTTTTAGTGTATTGCAGTTCACCGGTATCAAAATGCACTTCTGAATGGTTGGTGATGCCATGCTTCATTTAGTCAGTGGCTGTGTGGAGAGAGGGGGCGAGGTGGAGAGGGATGTTTACTTATGGGCCCTTCCCAACAATGCAGAGGGGTGGGGGGAAATAATTATAACACAAGGAATGAGTAACTATAACTCATCACACAGGTGTGTTTCACTCACATCTCTGTTAAACTTGTGACATTGGCAATTTGTACATTGCCACCTTTGTTTAATGCTGTAGACGAGCAGTAGCTGGACTGTACGTATGGAACTTCGACTGCGTCACACAAGGCACCCTCTTCCCTTATGTAGTGCACTACTTTTGGCCAAATCCCTATGGGCCCTAGTCAGAAGTAGTGCACTACATAGAGGATATGGTTGCATGTTGTACGGAGTCCAAGTGGGTCCATGGTGGTTATTGACCAGAGGACTAGCTCTACTCTACCTGCCTGTTGTAAGGTGTCTCTGTGAGCCGTGTATTATCATGCCTCCACTGCCCTCTGTATTAACTCCTGCTCCCTCCCGGCTGCTGCTGCCTCAGCACACACACACACACACACACACACACAGGGAGAGCTGTAGTTGAGAGGTATTTTTGAATTATTTTCATTAAGTGCAGCGATTCAGGCTGACGCGATTCCTGCGTTTAACCAGGCTGGCTGGTGACAGAACGGAGACGAGTCTCCTAGTTGCTTCAGGCAGAGAAAGAAAGGGAGCGTAGAGAGGAGACTTAGCTCGTGTGTGATAGCAACCTGCTCTCAAGCCATCCTCTCATATTCTCATTTCCTCACTGGCAGACTCTCCTCCTTTCACTGAGACACACACAGTGCATGCATCATACACTGTACAAACACACACACTGTACAAACACACACAAGACACACCCCTTTGACTTCAAGGCACACACACACACTTGCAAGCACGTAGACCGTGAAGGCAGTGGAGGAAGAGCAGCGCTTTGGTTCTCCCTTCTCCAACCCTCCCAATATGGCTGCTGTGGGAAAGCGAGAGAAATGTACCTTCCTTTAATGCACCATTACACTAATGGGTTCTCAGATTATGAAAAGCTTTAATAAAGGTTCAAATCCAGGCATGTCACATTGTGCAAAATGCAGGGCCTTAATGCCACATTTAGTTTATGATGGGAATTCTTTCAATGAGGGTTTTAAATAAATCTGTCAAAACTGCCAATATGACAATTGTATTTTGTCAATTAGAGAATATATAGCCTAAGTAGACCACCGGTATCTTTGCCTTGTATAATAACTATGCTATAGTATTTCAAGCTGATTTCATTCGCACACATTTGGTGCAATAGGGATAATCAAAACCAATGTCATGCCTTCTAGTCCCCTGCATTGTTTTGTGGAGAGACTTCTCCCAGTCCCTTGCAGTGCTTTGTGGAGAGACTTCTCCCAGTCCCCTGCAGTGCTTTGTGGAGAGACTTCTCCCAGTCCCCTGCAGTGCTTTGTGGAGAGACTTCTCCCAGTCCCTTGCAGTGCTTTGTGGAGAGACTTCTCCCAGTCCCCTGCAGTGCTTTGTGGAGAGACTTCTCCCAGTCCCCTGCAGTGCTTTGTGGAGAGACTTCTCCCAGTCCCCTGCAGTGCTTTGTGGAGAGACTTCTCCCAGTCCCTTGCAGTGCTTTGTGGAGAGACTTCTCCCAGTCCCCTGCAGTGCTTTGTGGAGAGACTTCTCCCAGTCCCCTGCAGTGCTTTGTGGAGAGACTTCTCCCAGTCCCTTGCAGTGCTTTGTGGAGAGACTTCTCCCAGTCCCCTGCAGTGCTTTGGTGTTTCACCTATAGAGTAGTTCTACCTGTATAGGCCTTTCTCTCCTGACTGACTGACTGAGACATTGATTTAAACAGACACAAAGAGGAATGAGTTATGCACTGCTCCCTGACAGGAGCTCTCTCTGTGTATTGAAGATGGACCATTGCCTCTGGGCGACTGGGCTACACCTCAACTAGGCTCAGGTGTGTGCAGTGTACTCTGAAAACACCTCTGTTTTTACGCTCTACTGATTTGTGGTGAGCTGAGAGGCAGTCGTTAAGAGAAGGCCTCTCTTTCTGTCTTCTTTTTTCTCTAAGTCCTCTAGCTATCTCACCCACCCTCCCCGTTTCTCTCTTTCTATGCCTTTATCTCTCTTTTTTAGTCTCTTCCTCAGACTTTGCATCTGTTTTGAAGTGTAGCAGGCCCAAAGTTCCCAATCAGCAGCTTGCTGTTCTGTTTGTGTGTGTGTGTGTGTGTGTGTGTGTGTGTGTGTGTGTACGGACTAGGACAGGACCAGTGGGTCTGTCTGCCTGTCGACCAGTGATCCACTCCCAGAAGCACATAAACCATGGGGACACAATGAGATATGTCCTGACACTTTGTCACTGCTACTCACTACTCCCAACCCAGTGCTCTTATCTCTCTCCTGGGATCTGACTACTGTAGCGCCAAGCTACAATCGCTCTCTTTCTCCCTCTTTCTCTCCCAGCATGTCTCTAGATTAGGCCATCAATCCATCCATCGTACACCCAGCCTGTCTGCTGGATATGATGTCATTTCATAGGCCTTATGTTATACTACATGTCACTGGGCATTTTATTATTGTCTATTGTACTGCCGTGGTGTATCCACTCCAGCATAACGGGTTACAACTAGGGGTGTGAAGTTGGGGTCCTTAACGTTAAGAAAAATCCATAAACAATTTCCACCCCACATAATTTAAATCACAGTGAAGTTATCACAGTTAGTGAAGTACCGATATGACATTTTTGGCCGATTCCGATATTTTCCTTGCCCCCAAAAAACGATACTGATAACCCATATTTAACATTTTAGCTGCCTTTTAAGCATTCTAGTACAGTTTAATAGTTAACACACACACATGGACACAGCGTTCTAAGTCACTGCATCTCAGTGCAAGAGGCGTCACTACAGTCCCTGGTTCAAATCCAGGCTGTATTACATCCGGCCGTGAATAGGGTGACGCACAATTGGCCCAGAGTTGTCCAGGTTTGGCCGGTGTAGGCCGTCATTGTAAATAAGAATTTGTTCTTAACTGACTTGCCAAGTTAAATAAAGGTTACACACACACCACAGTGACTAAAAAGTTATTTTGTTGGAATTTACGTATGTCCCCATTCACAGTAAAACATAATCAAAACCAATTTCTTTCACTTACTTCCTGTTCTGTTTCTTTGTTCATTTTCAGTCGTTTCATTCTCAACCAGGGTTTCTTATACTATGGAACGCCTTTTGGGTCTTTGCGTGTCAAATAAGCTTGTTGACTAATCTGGACCTGAATATAGCGTGCAGTCACATAATAATTCAACACGTTTATAACTTTTTTACGTAGTTATTACACATTGATTACACTCACTCGTATTTCATATGTCACAACGACTCATCAACGTATGCTATGATGCTGGTAAATTTGTCAGTGCTGGTCATAAATAAAAGCTAGCTAGCTCATGGATGCAAACAATGTTCTTCACCATAAACACAGCATAAATACATCTGTTTCAGTAGCTATAGTTTGCTAGTTAACTCGATAGCAGGTGTCATAATCTAAAATAACCCTAATATATTAGACGGTTCTTACTTGATTAATGGTGGTTGGCCCCATCTATGTGAAGCTAGCCACAATAAAGATTAGCCACAACAGTGGACTTTGACAGTGATGCAAATGAATACAAATAGTAGAATTATGCCATAATTGAATAGATCATGCTAAATGAGGTTGGAATGTTATATCAAATCAACAATAGACCATTTGTTAATTTGACAACCTGAACTCTCACTGGATGTATTATACTTTACAATTGCGTTGGGGGCATAGTTATTTCACCTAACAGCCTTCCCTATGGATTGTGGATCAATGACATCGGGTATCAGTCTACTCGGTGACACCCAGAGAACATTGTCGAAGCTCTTATTGCGGGACTCTGAAACAACTGTGAATTGAGACACATTTATTGTCAACCTATGTGTATTGAACACTATTCCTGAGGAAAAACGATACCGTGTGGATGTTTTGAAGTCTGTTAACTCTGAGGAGGACTTTGGGGAAAAAAATTATTGCGTAGACTGATACCCCATTTCATTGATCCCAAATCCTTAGGTAAAGCTGTACAGGGCAATATGAATGTACACAATGCACACAAAACGCTGACTGGGGAGGTGATTTCACACAGTCACAGTCCCGCGACAGTCACAGCTAAAATGCAAATATTTGCATAAACTCTTCAGTTGTGTTCTGTGGGTGTCACCGAGTAGCCTGATACCCCATTTCATTGCTTCACATTCCAACCTTGTTTAACATCATCTAGTCTAAATATGGCATGATAACACCAATTTGTAACAATCTGCATCACTTTCAAAGAGGTACTTTTTTATTTTGAAGGCAAACTGAAAATTCCACTACTGTGCCAAATCCTTATTGTGGCTAGCTTCACAACATAACCCTGTCCGGTCGAGCCTCACTACTGTAGACAGAATAATTTAGCTGGCTGCTTATAACGTTAGCTTTTGGCAACAGGGTTAAGTAGCTGGCTAGCTATTTATTTTCATGAAATGATCAACTTTAATAAACGAACAACAGGTGGCTACTCAGCTAATATTTACTCACAAGGATTCCTAAATCATTGCTGAGAATAATGAAAATGACTGCAGGTTCTACTGGTCATTGTTTTCAGACTGGTTGTATTGGTGCTAGCTACTGGTCCAGCTAGCTACCGGTCGATGTTGTGGTCGAGCAAATCATGCTTTATTACCAACGCTGTATTGTAAACACATCATTCGTGGTCGGTGTTTGCAGACTTTTTGTACAGCTTTGACAGTGCTACTGATAGTAGTAGTGGTGCTTGGCTTGCACGTGCAAATTTAATGGATTTCATCTTTGAGTTGTCTCGCTGAAATGTTCTTATTTTTTTAAATTACTGCTGGACTTGTTGACTGCTCGATCCACACAGCAGACATTGTGGACTAGGTTAGGAATGCTGTGTTGCACGTATAGCGCAATATTTTACATGGCGTCATTACGTCATGTACCTACATTTTATATAGGTATGCACGTCAGCTTTGACATCAGTTATGCACATCGGCGTTCAACTAGACATCGGGCCGATAATGATCTTGGCATTTTTAGCGAATATCGGGCCGATAATGATCTTGGCATTTTTTGCGAATATCGGGCCGATAATGATCTTGGCATTTTTTGCGAATATCGGGCCGATAATGATCTTGGCATTTTTAGCGAATATCGGGCCGATAATGATCTTGGCATTTTTAGCGAATATCGGGCCGATAATGATATCGTGCATCCCTAATCACAATATATTCTTTTCTGTGTTATAGCCTAACTAGACTATATGGCTATAAAGTCCTGGGGAAAGCTCTGCAATTTAAATAAAGCCAGAGAGGAACAGGCAAACCTTAAGCTACTTTGGTAAATTTGTGAGGCATGCTAGACCATTAAAACATGGTGAAATGCAGATTATCAAGACGTATGTGCACGGTTCTGCCTGCCCCTCCTTTCTCGCCCTGGCCTGCCCCCCCTCTCTCGCTCTGGCCTGCCCCTCTCTCGCTCTGGCCTGCCCCTCCTCTCTCGCCCTGGCCTGCCCCTCCTCTCTCTCTCTCGCTCGCTCTCGCTTTGTCCTGCCCCTCTCTCGCCCTGGCCTGCCCCTCCTCTCTCGCCCTGGCCTGCCCCTCCTCTCTCTCTCGCTATCGCTTTGTCCTGCTCCTCTCTCTTCCTCGCCCTGGCCTGCCGCTCTCTCGCTCTCTCTCGCTATCGCTTTGTCCTGCTCCTCTCTCTTCCTCGCCCTGGCCTGCCCCTCTCTCGCTCTCTCGCTCTCTCTCGCTATCGCTTTGTCCTGCCCCTCTCTCTTCCTCGCCCTGGCCTGCCCCTCTCTCGCTCTCTCGCTCTCTCTTGCTATCGCTTTGTCCTGCCCCTCTCTCTCCCTCGCACTGGCCTGCCTGCTCTTTCTTTTTGCTAATGACGGGGCCAGTCTTTCGAGCACACAGGGTAGGCTACTCTTCGTTGCGGAGTGGGTGGGGGAGTTTTTGTCTCATAATATGAAATGACAGTAGGCTACCGATTTTATAGCCTATATCGATTCTCCTCTTCACATATAATGGTATGTGTCCCCTTGAAAGCGTCTTTGGCTACGGAATGTTTGTTTTTCTGTTTGGGTAGGATCACTACACTTTTTAAACGCCGACACTAAACCTTCTCTGGAGACATGAACAGAATTTTACTTGTCTGTAAATTAATGCCAATTCTGAAGCGGGATTAACTTCCATCACTAGGTAACCAGATCAGTCAGTCCTAGCCTGCCTGCGTGCAGACCACTATTCCCTAAAAAAGTTAGTTAAATATCACAACTTACCAAAACATTTAGTGGAAAGAAAGCACATCTAGCTACCCTACCATTAAAAAACTGCATAAACAACACAGCTGGACATCAATCAGCAGTGTTTGTTGTCAGGGAAACAATAGAATATTATATGCCGGAACACAGTTCTAGGCTGGGGTCCAAATTCAAAGTAGACAGCCCTTTGCCCTAAACCCTCAGCCTTTTGAATGACGTTTTACCTCGCCACGTCCGAGTGTACCTTAATGTCCCTTGTCCTAGCGGAGGAAGAGTGGTGATAGGAAGGCAATGTCCTTGGTGGTAATCTTGAAATGGAGCTTAAAAACAACCAACCTAAAGCTATTAATATACCTATACCTCTTCACTCGCTAAATCGAGGGCTGAGGGGGCAGCGTTAGTGAATTGGACCGTCTTAAGATTGCAATCAAATTGCATCTGGTTTCGACTGGGATTCTCCCATAGGAAAGGGCTGGTGCGAGGACTGAGGGGGTAAAAATAACATGTTTGGACTGCAGCCCTACTGCCTGAAAAGGTACAGATGATTCTGATACCGCACTTTATGAAATTGTCTAAAGTTATCAATTATCCACATGTTTCTTCACTGGGTTCTATTTTCTGTAAAGGGTAGATATATAGTCGGAAGTTTACATACACTTAGGTTGGAGTCATTAAAACTCATTTTTCAACCTCTCCACAAATTTCTTGTTCACAAACTATAGTTTTGGCAAGTCGGTTAGGACATCTACTTAGTGCATGACACAAGTAATTTTCCCAACCATTGTTTACAGACAGATTATTTCACTTCCAGTGGGTCAGAAGTTTACATACACTAAGTTGACTGCCTTGAAACAGCTTGGAAAATTCCAGAAAATGTCATGGCTTCTGATAGGATATTTGAGTCAATTGGAGGTGTACCTGTGGATGTATTTCAAGGCCTACCTTCAAACTCAGTGCCTCTTTGCTTGACATCATGGGAAAATCAAAAGAAATCAACCAAGACCTCAGAAAAAAGATTGTAGACCTCCAGAAGTCTGGTTCATCCTTGGGAGGAATTTACAACCGTATGAAGGTACCGCGTTCATCTGTACAAACAATAGTACGCAAGTATAAACACCATGGAAACACGCAGCCGTCATACCGCTCAGAAAGGAGATGCGTTCTGTCTTCTAGAGATGAACGTACTTTGGTGCGAAAAGTGCAAATCAATCCCAGAACAACAGCAAAGGACCTTGTGAAGATGCTGGAGGAAACAGGTACAAAAACATGTGGATATACAGTAAAACAAGTCCTATATCGACATAACCTGAAAGGCCGCTAAGCAAGGAAGAAGCCACTGCTCCAAAACCGCCATAAAAAAAACAGACTACGGTTTGCAAATGCACATGGGGACAAAGACTACTTTTTGGAGAAATGTCCTCTGGTCTGATGGAACAAAGATGGAACTGTTTGGCCATGATGACCATTGTTAAGTTTGGAGGGAAAAGGGGGAGGCTTGCAAGTAGAACAACACCATACCAACGGTGAATCGCGGCATCATGTTTTGGGGGTGCTTTGCTGCAGGAAGGACTGGTGCACTTCACAAAATAGATGGCATCATGAGGGAGAAAAATGATGTGGATATATTGAAGCAACATCTCAAGACATCAGTCGGGATCTTAATGCTTGGTTGCAAATGGGTCTTCCAAATGGACAATGACCCCAAGCATACTTCCAAAGTTGTGGCAAAACGGCTTAAGGACAACAAAGTCAAGGTATTGGAGTGGCCATCACAAAGCCCTAACCTCTGAAAATGCGTGTGTGTGAGCAAGGAGCCTACATACCCGACTCAGTTACACCATCTCTGTCAAGAGGAATGGGCCAAAAATTCACCCCACTTATTGTGGGAAGCTTGTGGAAGGCTACTCAAAACGTTTGACCCAAGTTAAACAATTTAAAGGCAATGCTACCAAATACTAATTGAGTGTATGTTAACTTCTGACCCACTGGGAATGTGATGAAAGAAATAAAAAAGCTGAAATAAATCATTCTCTCTACTATTATTCTGATTTCACATTCTTAAAATAAAGTGGTGATCCTAACTGACCCAAGACAGGGAATTTTTACTAGGATTAAATGTCAGGAATTGTGAACAACTGAGTTTAAATGTATTTGGCTAAGGTGTATGTAAACTTCTGACTTCCACTGTACATACCCAGCGTCCGACAGAGCTGCAGGAGTTATGACCCATTTATGTTGGTTATGTTGTCTTAGTTTTGTCAAGGGGGGCTTATTGGGGAGGGAAGCTGTCCCCTCCAGGTAGGTGGTTGTCCCCCCCTGTGTGCTGCGGTTGTCGTGCTCTTTTTTTAGTTCTGGAATTTAGGTCACTACAAACGAGTACAGTACATATCCCTGAGACTGGAAATGGTTGATCTCCCCCTCTAGGATGGAGAAGCTGTCATCGTTAAAGCATGGGGATTCTATTGGGGGATATAGGTAGCACACGAGGATGTTTTTCTCTGTTAAGATCGTTTCATTATGAATTTCTAGCGAGATGTAAAATGTTCCTCTCTTATCTACCCCCCCCCCCCCCCCCCCCCCTCTCTCTGTCTTCTACACCCCTCACCCCATATCTCTCTGTCGTCTACCGTCCGTCCGTCCCCTTCTCTGTCACTATTCCAATGCGGTCTCTGATGCACGACCAAAGGCCTGTATTTTCGGCTACTTTGTTATGTCATGATAAGATGTAGTCTAGACAGGGTGTGTATTAACATTTACCTACCTTGTTCATAAAGGGGTTCTGCTCTCGGAGATAACTCAAGATTATTCAGGATGTACAGATATCTGATCACAGTATATTACACAACTGAATGCCCAAGACAAGCTATAGCCTAATGATGACTCTACGCTTGCCAAGTGGTCACAGCATTCTGCTGGTTTCCCTGTATCCCTGGAAGTTGAGGCTACTGATTGGCTGGAGAATTCACACACCTGGAGAAATTAGTCCCTTGTCAAAAGCCAACGGTGATGTAATCAGCAGGACTGCGGCCCCAGAGGACCCGAGCAATGCACCTCCGCTACCGAGATTTATGAGCTGCTAACGTAGTTGTTTTTTAAAAAACTTTCTCACTTATGTTGACTTCTAGTATTCTTCTGGGTTAAAGCACCACTAGCTTGGCAGATAATAGGCTGTGTGTTCGCTGTAATGCAAGTAGGAGCATTACTGGACCAGCTAGACTGCTGCTGTTCACCATTTCTGCTAGAGGGACAGCGAGCAGCTCCTCTCATTGCGTCTCAATATTCAGACTCTTTACCCCAGCCTAGTGGCAATGGTCATTTTTATGCTAAATGCTAGCGACCATATGAGTTGGCTGTATTCCAAGATGGCATTGCAGTTCAGACGTCTTTTGTCCTCGTCTGGTCGTGTCCCATATATATATATATATATATATATTTCACAACTTTTTTCGCATACCTTTTTATATATATATTTTTATTTTCCATAAACTCATCGTCAAAACACTCTCCTGCAACCCGCCTCGCCAATTTATAAAAAAACTATAACTATATCTATTGTTATTTGTTGTTGTTGTGTGATTTGGATTCATCCCCTCTACCACACGGAACCCCACTGATCCTGCCGACGGAAACGCACGAGGTGGCTGATAACATACCTCCATCCTATGCTAGCTTGCTACCGATGGCCCGGCTAGCTGTCTAAATCGCCGTGACCCCAACCAACCTCTCTACTCACTGGACCCTTTTGATCACTCGACTAAGCATGCCTCTTCTTAATGTCAATATGCCTTGTCCATTGCTGTTCTGGTTAGTGTTTATTGGCTTATTTCACTGTAGAGCCTCTAGTCCTGCTCACTATACCTTATCCAACCTATTAGTTCCACCACCCACACATGCGATGACATCTCCTGGTTTCAATGATGTTTCTAGAGACAATATCTCTCTTCATCACTCAATACCTAGGTTTACCTCCACTGTATTCACATCCTACCATACCTTTTGTCTGTACATTATACCTTGAAGCTATTTTATCGTCCCCAGAAACCTCCTTTTACTCTCTGTTCCAGACGTTCTAGACGACCAATTCTTATTGCTTTTAGCCGTACCCTTATCCTACTCCTCCTCTGTTCCTCTGGCCCTGCAGTGCCTAGCTCCACTCCTATTCCCCAGACGCTCTCTTTTGATGACTTCTGTAACCGTAATAGCCTTGGTTTCATGCATGTTAACATTAGAAGCCTCCTCCCTAAGTTTGTTCTATTCACTGCTTTAGCACACTCTGCCAACCCGGATGTTCTAGCTGTGTCTGAATCCTGGCTTAGGAAGACCACCAAAAATTCTGAAATTTTAATCCCAAACTACAACATTTTCAGACAAGATAGAACTGCCAAAGGGGACGGTGTTGCAATCTACTGCAAAGATAGCCTGCAGAGTTCTGTCCTACTATCCAGGTCTGTACCCAAACAATTTGAACTTCTACTTTTAAAAATCCACCTCTTTTAAAACAAGTCTCTCACTGTTGCCGCCTGCTATAGACCACCCTCTGCCCCCAGCTGTGCTCTGGACACCATATGTGAACTGATTGCCCCCCCATCTATCTTCAGAGCTCGTGCTGCTAGGCGACCTAAACTGGAACATGCTTAACACCCCGTCTATCCTACAATCTAAGCTTGATGCCCTCAATCTCACACAAATTATCAATGACCCTACCAGGTACCTCCCCAAAGCCTTAAACACGGGCACCCTCATAGATATCATCCTAACCAACTTGCCTTCTAAATACACCTCTGCTGTCTTCAACCAAGATCTCAGCGATCATTGCCTCATTACCTGTATCCGTAATGGGTCAGCGGTCAAACGACCTCCACTCATCACTGTCAAACGCTCCCTGAAACACTTCAGCGAGCAGGCCTTTCTAATCGACCTGGCCGGGGTATCCTGGAAGGATATTGATCTCATCCTCATCCTGGATATTTTTTTTAAATGCCTTCCTAACCATCTTAAATAAGCATGCACCTTTCAAGAAATTTAGAACCAGGAACAGATATAGCCCTTGGTTCTCCCCAGACCTGACTGCCCTTAACCAACACAAAAACATCCTATGGCGTTCTGCATTAGCATCGAACAGCCCCCGTGATATGCAGCTGTTCAGGGAAGCTAGAAACCATTATACACAGGCAGCTCGAAGAGCCAAGGCTAGCTTTTTCAAGCAGAAATTTGCTTCCTGCAACACTAACTCAAAGAAGTTCTGGGACACTGTAAAGTCCTTGGAGAATAAGAACACCTCCTCCCAGCTGCCCACTGCACTGAAGATAGGAAACACTGTCACCACTGATAAATCCACCATAATTGAGAATTTCAATAAGCATTTTTCTACGGCTGGCCATGCTTTCCACCTGGCTACTCCTACCCCGGTCAACAGCACTGCACCCCCCACAGCAACTAGCCCAAGCCTTCCCCATTTCTCCTTCTCCCAAATCCGTTCAGCTGATGTTCTGAAAGAGCTGCAAAATCTGGACCCGTACAAATCAGCTGGGCTAGACAATCTGGACCCTTTCTTTCTAAAATTATCTGCCGAAATTGTTGCCACCCCTATTACTAGCCTGTTCAACCTCTCTTTCGTGTCGTCTGAGATTCCCAAAGATTGGAAAGCAGCTGCGGTCATCCCCCTCTTCATGTTTCGTTTGAATTCTGACCTTCCGAGGTCTCAGATTTGTTTCAAACTCTGTTCTTATTGGCCAAGTTCAGGTAGTACCTTCCCATTTTCCTTCTACTGACCACGACCCCGCAGACTCTTCTGGTCATTTAGCCCACTGCCATGCATGGCCTTCTTGTGAGAGACAGACCCCCTGAAATGGAGTCCTTCCAGGCCCAGCCAAACAGCAGTGGCTATATCTCACTAACACACACACACACACACACACACACACTGTTCCTGAATTCAGACACAATTCAGCAATAAGGCCCGAGGAGATGCAGCAGTAAGGGCTGGAACCACCCAGTTTATAATACAGAATATTATTCATGTAACAATAATAACCTTCGTTCTCCAACAGTCCCTGAAGTCTTCTCTCCTCCTCAGGAAGAGAAGGCCTTGCATCAGATCCTTAGTTTCAGGGTTGTCAAGATCTTAAGATGGAAAGTGTTTTGAAATGGCAGAATCCGATTCCTCAGATAAACGCATACTTAGATTTTGGGGTAGTTGGTGCATTTTTAGAAGAGATAATTATCTGGTTGACCTCTTATGTTATTTAGTAACAGTTGACAGCGGCACCAGACTCAGTATGAGAGGAACACACTCTGTCGTTCCTTGCCACTTATCCTATTCAACCCTTTTTCATATTTTCGCCATACTTCAGAATTTAGTATTCCTCCGCTTCATGGAAAGATAATCTGGCCGTATGGAGCAAAAACTGTTGGCCCTGGAGGGGAGTGGGAGTAGGGTTGTACATTTTGGGGAATATTCAGAGGTGGAAACTTTCCGTTGGAATTAATGGGAATCTATGGGAATTAATACCATTAAAATGTAGATGTTTTTTGCATTGGATATATTTACCATATCAGAGACAAACAAACATTTTACCTTGTCATAAGTAGGCAATAGCAATTCCAATAGAAATACAATAAAAATAATAGAAGTAATTAAATGAGTTGACTCTTCACATGTTCGGTGAAATCATCCCAACAAAAGAAAGGGAATATTGAATGATCCCCAATGATTCATCGCATCTCCCAAAAACGTTTTCAACATACATGTGTAAAATGATAGTCTAGAAACTAAAGCTTTGGTTGTCTTCCTCTCAGGCTTCCATGTCTTCTCCCTGGACCTCCTCAATGTCCACCTCTTGAACATCACTCTGAGGCCTCATCTTCCTTGTTGAGGATGGCTTGTTACCAGGCTCAAAAAAAAATATTGCATCTCTATGCCAAAGCCCTTGCTTGGAAGTGTACTTCGCCAGACTGCCAAGAACCTTGCCCTCATCCAGGCCAAGGTGGTGAGACATGGTAGTGATGACACCATAGGCCTTGTTGATCTCTGCACCCAACAGGATGCTCTTGGCAGCATACTTGGGGTCCAACATGTACGCTGCGGCGTGTATGGGCTTCAGGCAGAAGTCTTCACGCTTTTTGATGTATTTCAGAACTGTAGTTTCCTCTGCTTGGAGCAACAGTGAAGTGGGCAGGGCAGTACGGATTTCTTCTCTTACATCTGCAAGCAGATCAGAACATCAGACAGGATGCCATTGTCTCCCTCAATCCGTGCAATGGCTACTGCTATAGGTTTCAGGAGTTTCAGACTGCTTACCACTCTCTCCCAAAATACATCATCCAGGAGAACCCTCTTGATGGGGCTGTCCATATCGGCAGACTGATATGGACATTTCTTGGAGAGACTCCTTCCCCTCCAGGAGACTGTGAAACATGATGACAACACCTCCCTAACGGGTGTTTCTGGGCAGCTTCAATGTGGTGCTCTTATTCTTCTGTTTGCTTGGTGAGGTAGATTGCTGCTGTAATTTGATGACCCTTCACATACCAAACCATTTCCTTGGCTCTCTTGTAGAGTTGATCCATTGTTTTCAGTGCCATGACGTCCTTGAGGAGCAGATTCAATGCCTGAGCAGCACAGCCAATGGGTGTGATCTGAGGGTAGGACTCCTCAACTTTAGACCAAGCAGCCTTCACGTTCGCAGCATTGTCTGTCACTAGTGCAAATATCTTCTGTGGTCCAAGGTCATTGCAGATAAGCTGAAGTCAGTCAATGTAGAGACCGGTGTGTCCGTTGTCCCTTGTGTCTGTGCTCTTGTAGAATACTGGTTGAGGGGTGGTAATACTCATAAGAAGGGTTTTCATCTTTAGCTCACAATCTGTGGATAATTTACATCGATGATGGAGTTAATTATTCATTGCCCACGAGCATTAGGCCACCCATCAGAGATGATTGCAATACAGTCTGCCAACTCTATGATTTGCTTGACCTTCACTTGAACTCTGTTGAACTCTGCATCCAGCAAATGAGTAGATAAAGCATGTCTGGTTGGAGGGGTGTATGCTGGGCGAATAACATTCATAAATCTCTTCCAATACACATTGCCTGTGAGCATCAGAGGTGAACCAGTTGCATACACACCTTGAGCAAGACATTCATCATAATTTCTCTGAATACGTTCCTCCATTGAGTAAAAGAAAATGATTCCAGGAGGACCATGAGCTGTTATCAATAAGGTGTCTGATTCATCATTTTCACCTCAAATAGAAGTAGAGGAACTTCTGTCAGAGGTTGCTTGATGTGAGCGCTGAGGGAATTTTAAGCACTTGGCCCGATGATTCTGCATTTTGTTGCATTCTTCACATGCGATTTGGCACAGTATTTGCAAATGTCCACAGCTTTTCCTTCGACATTAGCTGCAATGAAATGTCTCCGCACATCAGATAGTGCCCTTGGCATTTTCCTGTAAAGACTAGAAAAAAATGTTTTAAAAAAACCAAGATTCCATATACCGATTAATAATTAAGCATTTAGATTAAGCAACTCCTTTTGTAAGATAAATGTTTTAAAATAAAACCTGTATGGAAACAGGTGAATTAACACTCCTCAGTTAGCAGGCACAAGCAAACTAACTAGCAGAAATTGTTAACAAGTTTTAAATGATTTAAATACACGTCGCTGTAGGCTACAATTGACTTGTTAACTAAAAATCATGTTTGTCATATAGAATATATTCACCCCACCCAGTATTGTAATCAAAACTTACCAGAAAGCATGTAGTCCTTGGCTCAGACAGTGTAGTAGTGTGGGCTCAATAGCATCTCATTAGTGTGCAAGATCTTGAGAATCAGCTGCACATGTGATGCACTGTGCATGCAGAGGGTTGCATTTTCATTGAATTGGTGATAGTTTAACCAAAATATGCCACAAGACCTAGAATTGCCCCACAAAAAAAGGTTCACTGTTATAAGCTAACATTTTTTTAAATGAATTTTATGAATTTTATGAAAATTCCCCAAATTCCCGGGCTTAACTTCCAATGGAAAATTTCAGGAAATTTACCGGCAAGTTTCCGACCCTTTGCAACCCTAAGTGGTAGACATGGAGGGAGTCAGGGAGAGGAGATGGGCCTTTGTTCTACTATCCCTGTCTACCATCAGCTCTCACTTGGCTATACCCTACTCGATCTTTAAACAAGGCTGTTTTCAGGATCCCTACATGTCTTCCTAAAGTGTGCATTGCTCACTCACCCTCAGTGAAAAAACATTGGATGTTGTTGAAAGAAAGTGAACGAGTCCATACTTTCAGGTTGCATTCTGTTTCCCCACACTTCTTCGTAAAGTATCCACTTACTCACCCCCACACGGCAAGTGCACACTTCACGATGGAATGGTAGAGAATTGGACTGTCTGCAGTCTAAGTGCCGAACAATAGATATTTTGCAGCTCTAATGCATATACTATTTTTTGACGCCGTCAGCTTGTTAACAAATCATCGGCCTGGCTGAATGAGGCCAAGTTCTAATTGCTATTGATGATTTAAAGTCCTGTTTTAAGAGGTCTACCTCTGCCGACCCTTCTAACACCGGATGGCCTGCTACCGTTCAATATGCTACTGCATTCATTGGCCTGATAAGAGACTTCGTGTATACTGTCGCCACAGGTCTCAATTTGATACATTTCTAGCCTATAGGCTAGGCCTAGTTTTTCTCAATTTCCATACTGTCTTCTAACTTACTGTATCTTTATGTTTAAATTAAAGACAGGATATAACTGGCAAGCCGCTGGTATATGAAATCTGTAGTGAGCATTGACTATGATCTGGGCTACTCAATGTGGCATGACATGCTGGTTGGAGAGGGGACAGATTACTTAGAATCAAATTAATTTTGTGTTCTGGGGCTGGCCTTTTCAAATCACACATCTCCCAGACCTGTTCTTGTATCAGTAAAAAAATGTTTATCGAGCAGAAAAGCCTGACTTCCATGTAAGATGACTTATCCCCTAGCTGAGCCGCATGAGTTCCAGTATAAATAAAAATGGTTAAGGGGGATACCTAGTCAGTTGTACTACTGAATGCATTCAACTGAAATGCATCTTCTGCATTTAACCCAACCCCTCAATCAGAGAGGTGCGGGGGGCTGCCTTAATCGACATCCACATCTTTGGGGCAAGGGGAACAGTGGGTTAACTGCCTTGCTCAGGGGCAAAACGACAGATTTTTACCTTGTCAGCTCAGGGATTCGATCCAGCAACCTTTTGGTTACTTGCCCACCGCTCTAACCACTAAGCTACCTGCTGCTTCCAAATCTGACACAATAATAAAAGAAAGTGTAGCCTACTCCTTTTAAATGCATCTGGGAAAATTAGTCGAAAGTGTGCCTTCAGTGTGCAGCAGACTAGTAGTAGTGTGCTAGGCTATGTGCAGTTCTCATGTCAGCTAGAACAATGTGAATTCCTCTGTGTTCCCCAGTGGAGCGCAGAGGCCGAGCTTCAGGGAGTGTCAGAAAATATTAAAAGCCAGTCACCTTTCTTCTACCTTCATTTTAATTTCTAATCTCGCTCTTTCTAATCTCCCCCCCCAGGCTAATGACGTTAGGCCTTGTGTGATCTGCAGGCTTGGCGTTGTAAGGGCTATAGCCTACACAGCAGATCTGGGATAATGGGATTTGATCGATGCCCTCTTGATGTTATCACTCCCTTGGTGAGATTTTTCTGCCATTGAAATCCTTGGGATTTTTTTCGGGTCACCTAATTCAAATTTGTACAAAAACGCTTTGTTAACTTAAATGACTTAACTCAGATATAAAGAATGTAGAAACTATAATGGATTTAAGTTTTATTATAATATAATAATTGACATCTATCAATCACCAAAATAAAAGCTAGACAGTCAGGGAGAATTGAGAATTCCCAAAACAATGAATTTAGCGGTAGATACTATGTTTAAGCAAAATAACACAGGATTAGCCAGAGCAAAATAACACAGGATTAGCCAGAGCAAAATAACACAGGATTAGCCAGAGCAAAATGCATAGAATTGCAGGAAGTTTGCTTTAAAACTCAAATGTCTCCGCTCCATGCCCACCACCCAAGTCCCTTCTTTGATTCAGAAAAAACCCTGTCTTTGGTGTGTGTCATGACTGGGTTTTAGAGGACACACTTTAACCTGTTTGGGATAGGAGGCTTCATTTTCACTTTCGGATGAAAAGCATGCCCAGAGGAAACTTCCTGCTACTCAGGCCCAGAAGCTAATATATGCATAGTATTAGTAGTATTGGATAGAAAACACTCTGAAGTTTTTAAAACTGTTTGAATGATGTCTGTGAGCATAACATAACTCATATGGCAGGTGAAAACCTGAGAAAAATCTAACCCAGGAAGTGGGAAATCTGAGGTTTGTAGTTTTTCAACTCATTGCCTTTCTAATATACAGTGTAAATGGGGTCATATTGCATATCCTAAGGCTTCCATTAGATGTCAACAGTCTTTAGAACCTTGTTTCAGGCTTCTACTGTGAAGGAGGAGAGAATAAGAGCTGATTAAGAGGTCTGGCAGAGTGCCATGAGCTCAGTCTCGCGCGCGCCCGTGAGGTACTGGGTTCCTTTTCCGTTCTAAAGACAAAGGAATTCTCCAGTTGAAACATTATTGAAGATTTATGTTAAAAACATCCTAAAGATTGATTCTATACATCGTTTGACATGTTTCTATGAACTGTAATATAACTTTTTGGACTTTGTCATAACTTTCGCCGGGACTTGCCCGCGCCTCGTGAGTTTGGATTTGTGAACTAAACGCGCTAACAAAAAGGAGGTATTTGGACATAAATGATGGACTTTATCGAACGTAACAAACATTTATTGTGGAACTGGGATTCATGGGAGTGCATTCTGATGAAGATCATCAAAGGTAAGTGAATATTTATCATGCTATTTCTGACTTTTACTGACTCCACAAAATGGCGGGTATCTGTATGGCTTGTTTTTGTGTCTGAGCGCCGTACTCAGATTATTGCATGGTGTGCTTTTTTGAAATCTGACACAGCGGTTGCATTAAGGAGAAGTATATCTTTAATTCTGTGCATAACACTTGTATCTTTTGTATTTCTGTAAATTGAATTGGCTCTCTGCAAAATCACCGGATGTTTTGGAAGCAAAACATTACTGAACGTAACGCGCCAATGTAAACTGAGATTTATGGATATAAATATGGACTTTATCGAACAAAACATGCGTGTATTGTGTAACAAAGTCCTATGAGTGCCATCTAATGAAGATCATCAAAGGTTAGTGATTTAATTTGATCTCTTTCTGCTTTTTGTGACTCCTCTCTTTGGCTGGAAAATGGCTTTGTTTTTTTTGTGACTTGGCTCTGACCTAACATAATCATGCTGTTCTTTTGCTGTAAAGCCTTTTTGAAATTGGTTACGATGGGTAGATTAACAAGAAGTTAAGCTTTAATTTGGTGTATTGCACTTGTGATTGTATGAAAGTTCAATATTTTATTTAATTTTTAAATTAATTTCACGCTCTGCCTTTTCAGCGGATGTTGTTGAATCGATCCCGCTAAAGGGATTTGATCCCTAAGAAGTTTTAAAGGATAAAGCTTAAACATTTTTTTTTACGCCCAACATTTTTTTCATGTAAATGGCTTTAGAAGGGTCCAGACACCTTTTTAGGATTTTCGCATGTTTTAGAGAAACTTATCCTCAAATAGCAAATCACTTCCTCATCCTCCTTATTTAGTAAGGGGCCCATAAAAAACTTTATCGAAAACATGTGAAATCACAAAGGTGTCTGGACCATTCTATATATAACATGCCATTTACATAAATAGATTTGGTTGTAAAAAAATAAAATAAAAAAAACTTCTCCTTTAATTGCAGTCTTATGCCTGCTTGAAGTGTGACAGAGGCGCATCTCAGTTGATCACAATATACTGATTAGACTATATATAACCTGCTATATGTATATCTGTTTGTCTTCTTAATACTCAAAGGAGCAATAAACGGTATGTCTATATTATGTACTATGGCAAACCTAACTGATACTTAAAGATGACAACAACAAGGGCTGCTCATTCAGTCTGTACTGAAGTAAAAATTCCAAAGTGGAACACTGAGAATGATGACTTTCTAAGAACTCACTCCGCAAAGGGTTAAACTCCTATGTTGCTGCAGCTAGAGTTGTGATGTCCAGCAGCATGACCTTGTATAGCTCCCTCTATGGATTCCTCTACATGAAAAGGTAGCCTAGTGGTTAAAAGCATTGGGCCAGTAACCGAAAGGTCACTGGTTCAAATCTCCAAGCCGACTAGGTAAAATCTGTCTGTGCCCTTGAGCAAGGCACTTAACCCTAATTGCTACTGTAAGTCGTTCTAGATAAGAGTCTGCTAAACGACTAAAACATATAAAGATCAAATGAAATCTCCCTTGGGTGTAAAGGAGTCGGCATGATTCAGGTCGGCTAGGCGAACCAAACTAGTGTGCTCGCATACTCCCTTAAAAGACCATCACTTGAAAAACAAGAATAAAGCGGCAATAGTACTGTTTGTCCATTTTGAGATACCGTTGCCAGTATGAACTACAAAAAAAATAGTCAAAATGAATCTAAGAACTCAAATCAGTCATTAGTTTCAGCATTTTGTCAAGGAGCTCTTAATCATGCAATTTTACATCTAAGATGTTTGGTTAAGTATTTCTCAATGGAAAGAATGTGCTTGAAAACGAATCGTCTCTCGTTGAGTGACGACAGTCTTTATTGAAGAATCCCTACTGTTGACAAATCACCAACAAAGGGGAGTGGACTTCAGTTACCGACTTTGGCTTGCCTTGAGAAAATGTTGTGCCGAACAGGCGAAAAAACCCTTACCTAAGTCCAAAACAAACAACAACGTCATAATATATGCATTACCTTTTTTGGAACTGTTTTTGCTGGGAAGCATGCAGAAAGAAGCCTTTAGAAGTGTGTAGCACTATGCAAATATGGCATCATAGTCCTGAGTGCTGTCTCCATGTGCTGCTTGACTAACTGTGACACTGCTTGACTAGCAGGGCCATACAGGAAATGTACATCAAAGCATTGTACTAGTTGCATGGAGAGCGAGAGGGGACATGAATAAAGAGGAGTTAAAATCATAAGTACAGGAGAATATATATTTGTCAATTTTTTTTCATGCATATTTGTATTGGGTTATGAAGCTAACTTTACAATACTAATTCATCGATTGACGAACCAAACCATTTGTTTCAAGAACGACGTCAATGTAAAACACCTGATTTCGGGGTCTTCTTTTTGACTGGTTACTGATTACTCTCTTCTCCACCTCATCACTGTCTCTGCAGGCTCTACATACAGTGTTCTCTCCACCATGCCCTCAGACTCTGAGAGTAGCAGCTCCCTAAGCAGTGTTGGTAAGTATTGGGCCTACAACATTTTCTGTGTGTATTCACCATGCTTCCTTCTTAACACTCACTTGGTGCCAGAGCTTGACAGGGGTCCAAATGACTCAGCATCACTGGGTGTTACGTAAACCCTTAAAGGCCCAACCTGATGCCAAGGATGGCACATAATCCTCCGAGTTCCTGCCTGTGTGGCTCTGCCTGCCTGTCCATCTGTCTCTTTGTCTGGCCCGCTCCTCCTTCTGTTTCTGTTCTGGGAAGTGAGGGAGGTAGAGAGAGATGGGCCTGTCTCTGTGTGTCGGCCTCCCTGACAGGCCTGCCTCTGTTCTGGGATGAGTGGGAAGGAGCTGTAAACTAAAATAGAGAGGGTGAAGGGACGTAGAGGGGTCTTCTGTGAAAGGTGTGGTGTAGGCTTACATGCTGACCAGACACGTCGCGTGCGTGAGCGTCGCAAAATAAATGTAGAAATCCATGTTATTCAAATATTGCACCCACACTGCTCGCGCGTGCCAACGAGCGTTTGCGATGCCAAGGGCTAAAATAGAACTCATTTCTATTTCTGATGCTGAAAGTCCTGCCTCTCCCATCTCGTCATTGGTTTATAGAAGCAGGTACCCACGTGCCATCTCTTCATTGGTCGTCGTGGTAATACTATGAAGGTTTATATGCGATCACCATATAATTTCAAAGATGAAAAAGCCTGGAAGGAGGAGAGATGACTAGAAACGATTCGGTTGGCCGTTTTATGTGGGGATTAATTGTCAGAGTAGAGGACCTTGTGCATTTCAGGTAAAATAACAACTCAATGTTTATATCCCAGGACAAATTAGCTAGCAACTGCAAGATAGCTAAATAGGACAAATTAGCTAACAAGTGCAAGCTAACAAGCTAAATTGCCATACATGTTAAAAGCTTTTCGACCTGTCCCCAAATTAATTTCAATGGTTCAGAGTTTGACTTGATATTTTAACCTGTGTCGTGATCACATTTGGTGTAGGGGGACAAAATACATTTATGTACGATAGCGCACACGCGCGCAGCCGGTTTGGGTTCTGTGTTAGTGCTGTGGCGGTTATGATATTTTGTCAGCCGGTGATTGTCAGGCAAATAACTGCCAGTCTCATGGTAATTGACCAGTAATTGACATAAACATGTTTTGAATCTCCTTGCTTCCACACATAGTCTAGAAGCCACTGATACAGAACTTTTTGAAACATCTACAATAAATCCATTTAATATAGCCTACACCATCACAATACATTTATTTTCGACCGGTCTAAAGAGACATGATATAAAGAAATTATTGTCTATTTCAGAAGAACAAAATATCATACTCTAAGTTGTCTTGTTCTGGCTACGCCATATGGCTTGTGGGCTACACTAGTTCATTTAGCAGACAAGGTTTGCTTAGTATTCCGTGGCATTATTTTATAGTATGAAGAATACAATTGAACATAGCCAAATAAAATAAAAAATATATTTTCTACAAATGGTTTCCGAGGGAGTGCGGACATGCAGCTATTCTGTGTTGAGCGGTTAACAAAGAAACATGTCCTCCTATATGCTCAATTTAAGGTTATCTATGCAACGTTGGGCTATATGTTTCGATTTTTTATGCATTCTAAGGCTGCATGATGCGACTCTTAATGATGATTTGAAAAAAGTAGCATGGAAGGCAGTGCAGGCTGTACACACTTCATCAGTCTCTCATTCACAATTTGACAAGCACTTGATAATATTCTCACCATGCCTCAAATTTCACGGCGGCATTCCCCTTGTGTGGCCGTAATGCCTATTTAAAAAAAAAAACATGACTTTTTACGGCCAGTGGCCGTTTTGCTTTTGGGCTGAATATTATAATTCCCTTCTCTGAGCTGCCGTGCTCCGAAGCACCTCATTCACATGGCTCTCTCAGATATCTCAATTCTTATTAGCCAATGCCTGTCACGTGATTGGTTCCTTCTCACAGGCATCTCAGCTAGAAGTAGACTACAAGTGAAGACTGACACATTGGGGATGCAACTGCACTTCCCTCTTATCAAATTCTGAGGCGCATATTGAAGATGTTTAGCAGAACTGTCCACATTTAGCCTAATTTTCATCAACCAACAAGGTGAGTAAGCCTAACAAACAGCAAAAGTACTAGCCTATGTCATTCTACTATGCCCCATAGTGCAAAAGTTGACATTCTATTGGTTAACTTGTCCTTCTGTGCAATAAATAAATATTCCAAACATGCTTTGGGACAGTTGTGAGATGCGATAGATCCAAAATTAATACAACCACTCGCATCAAACATTTTAAAAGCAATGAGGCTGATGCAACAGATCAGAACGTTTAGCTTAAAATGTTGATGAACTATTAGGCTATTTCTTCACATTATAAGTGCAGCAATGTGCTCACGGCAGTAGGCTGTAAGCGCGAATGTTCCAAAATGAAGTTCTCAAAAGTGAGCGCAAATGTGATTTATTAATGTAATCCTTTATTATAAAGGTGCATTTTTATGGTAAAAATTGTCTTCCCCAAAGTTGAAACTCACGCGCCGACTATGTATGCCAGTTAGGCTCTACACCGACTGTCTTGCCTTACATCATTCACAAGCGACAATGCAGCGCTCACAAGTGATAGTCTAATATTGTCACCCATCAGACTATTCTGGATTTAATCTTGTCTTTACATATATTAAATAATATATGTGTGACATTTGTTTTGATTTAGAATGGACCATTTATCATGCACCTGCACTTAAATAGCGAATGGAGGACGCTTTTCCCCGTGTGGTTTATTGTCATGCCAGCCATGTAGGCTATACTCCTGCTGTAAAGGTAAACAATGTGCTTAATATTAGGACAGTTGAGAGATAAATATAGTAGGCATAGCCTATAGAAGGCTGTTGGATCCTCTTTTTAATGGAGGAAATCACTTTTCTCACGCAATTGCATAACCTATTAAAATGTTGCGCAACATGAGCTCATGGTTCTCGTGAACTGTTTGATTTAGATTTTCAACTATATTTGCATTGATTAGAGGGACAATAGAGTGCCAAGTACCAGACAGTTACCACAGTTAGTAGGCTACTCATGACCAGCAGCAGCATCAGAGCTTGGAGAAGCCTAGTTACCGTGACTAAACGGTTATGTGGAATTTGACCGCAGTCATAACTTGTGACCGCCGGTTTGGCGGTAATACAGTCATCGTAACAGCCCTTGGTAGGCTAACTAAACACGTCCTGTATCACACCGTAGTCATGTTTAGAAGATCCAGGTGTTTCACCTATAGGTTTTCACAAGGAAGAGATGCAAAGAAAAGGGATATTTGAAAGTATTAGGATAGACTATTGGCCTACAGCAGCTTAGTAGAAAAAACTAGCTTTTTTCTTGATCTGTAGGTCAATAAAAGGATGGAACAAATTAGAGGTTGACCGATTAATTAGGGCCGATTTTAGAGTTTTCATAACAATCTGAAATCGGTATTTTTGGACACCGATTTGGCCGTATTACATTGCACTCCACGAGGAGCCTGCCTGTTATGCAAATGCAGTAAGAAGCCAAGGTAAGTTGCTAGCTAGCATTAAACTTATCTTATGAAAAACAATCATTCAATCAATCATACTCACTAGTTATAACTTCACATGGTTGATGATATTACTAGTTTTTCTAGCGTGTCCTATAATCGATGCGGTACGCATTCGCGAAAAAGGACTGTCGTGGCTCCAACGTGTGCCTAACCATAAACATCAATGCCTTTCTTAAAATCAATACACAACTATATATTTTTAAACCTGCATATTTAGTTAATATTGCCTGCTAACATGAATTTATTTTAACTAGGGAAATTGTGTCACTTCTCTTGCAACAGAGTCAGAGTATATGCAGCAGTTTGGGCCGCCTGGCTTGTTGCGAACTGTGTGAAGACTATTTCTTCCTAACAAAGGCAGCCAACTTCGCCAACCGGGGGATGATTTAACAAAAGTGAATTTGCGAAAAAAGCACTATTGTTGCACGACTGTACCTAACCATAAAAACCAATGCCTTTCTTAAAATCAATACACAGAAGTATATATTTTTAAACCTGCATATTTAGCTAAAAGAAATCCAAGTTAGCAGGCAATATTAACCAGGTGCAATTATATATGCAACAGTTTGGGCCGCCTGGCTCGTTGCGAACTGATTTGCCAGAATTTTACGTAATTATTACATAATATTGAAGGTTGTGCAATGTAACAGGAATATTTAAACCTATGGATGCCACCCGTTAGATAAAATACGAAACGGTTCCGTATTTCACTGAAAGAATAAACGTCTTGTTTTCGAAATGATAGTTTCCGGATTCAACCATATTAATGACCTAAGGATCGTATTGCTGTGTGTTATTGTGTTGTAATTAAATCTATGATTGGATATTTGATAGAGCAGTCTGACTGAGCGATGGTAGGCAGCAGCAGGCTTGTACGCATTCATTCAAACAGCACTTTCGTGCATTTTGCCAGCAGCTCTTCAAAATGCTTCAAGCATTGAGCCTTTTACGACTTCAAGCCTATCAACTCCCGAGATTAGGCTGGTGTAACCGATGTGAGATGGCTAGCTAGTTAGCGAGGTGCGCGCTAATAGCGTTTTCAATTGGCGACGTCACTCACTCTGAGACTTGGAGTAGTTGTTCCCCTTGCTCTGCAAGGGCCGCGGCTTTTGTGGAGCGATGGGTAACGATGCTTCGAGGGTGGCTGTTGTCGATGTGTTCCTGGTTCGAGCCCAGATAGGGGCGAGGAAGGGGACGGAAGCTATACTGTTACACTGGCAATACTAAAGTGCCTATAAGAACATCCAAATGTCAAAGGTATGTGAAATACAAATGGTATAGAGAGAGAGAGAGAGAGTCCTATAATAACTACAACCTAGAACTTAAACGTTAGCTTCCTTACATGGCACATATTGCCCTTTTACTTCCTTCTCCAACACTTTGTTTTTGCATTATTTAAACCAAATTGAACACATTTCATTATTTATTTGAGGCTAAATTGATTTTATTTATGTATTATATTAAGTTAAATGATTCTTAAATATTAAATCATTATTACAAATACATTTTAAAAATCGGCTGATTAATCGGTATTGGCTTTTTTTGGTCCTCCAATAATTGGTATCGGCATTGAAAAATCATAATCGGTCGACCTCTAGAACAAATGTCATAATCGTAGCTAAGGGAACAGGGGAAATTATTAATTTCAATGTAGACTATTAATCTTTTTATTTTCTACTTCTTCAATTTACCTTTTAAATTGTCTTTTTGTACGACTACACAAATCTGTTGCTTAATGCAACGCGATAAAAGTGCCCCAGAGACTCCTCTGCATAAGCCAGCCAGACAAAAAGTACCGGAAATATGTTTTATCAGATATAAATATTATCTCTAGTATGTTGCTGTCTGAGATTACCAGCATTGTTGCCTTGTGGATCTGAAGCTATTCTTGGAAATTTTGGATATTTTCATGGAAAATATTAGAGGAATTTCATATCAGAATATGCTGTGCTAAAGCAGTTCTTTGATAGTGAATTGGTTGAGAATGTCAAGGACAAGGCCTCAACCACTTTAGGTATGTTTGTTTGTTTGTTTTGTCATAGTCCAGACTTGCTGTGTTGCATTTAATCATAATTTTCTGTCCCAGTCTGCTGGTGGTGATAACTGAGTTTGAGGAACATTGCACTCATATCCAACATTAATACAGTATTAGGCCAGTCTAGTGGAAGTTGACAAAGTTGCATGAGGTTCAAGTGAGGTTACTCTTTCCTGTTTGTTAGCTGAATTCCTAACTTGGGATTTATCTCAGCCTTCACCTGAATAATACATTAATGTCAACTTGCAAGTCTAATTCTTGTTTATGTAAATAACCTGTTTAACTCAAGTCAGATGTGGTAGACCTATGGCCTGTGGTATAACCCTATTTTACGCAGAATGAGACACAGGAGAAGAATCAGATCAAGAATCACTTCAAGTTAGAGGTTATCCAATCAATTCTCACTGAACTCTAGTGTTCTTCCAATATGAAGGACTGCGCTTATAAAATGTTTCTTTATAACCTTAGGTATTTCTGTGTTTGGTTGATATTATGATGCAAGCGTCCATTTCATCTTCTCCCAACCCCTCCCCTTCCTGTCCCATGAATTCCGGTGGCGGTGAGCTGCTCTTGCCCATGGTGACATACTCACTGTTGCAGGTTCACCCCCCGGTACCGGTAACGGCTCAGCCTCGTCTCCGCCCCCAGCCCTCAACGACAACCGGCCAGCTGGTGACACCATCCTGTTCCAGCTGCGCCAGGTGACCCGTGAGAGGGACGAGCTCCGCAAGCGCCTGGCCCTGGCATCACCCGGCACCACCTTCGACGACTGCAGGTACAGACATCCTCCACCCACCACATGACTGAGGAGACGGAAGAGCAGAGTGGATAGTCTTTATTCTGTAAATCAATGTATTAATCCAACAATTGGTCAAATACAACATCTATATATAAGTAGAGTAGATCATCTTTACTGAATGTCTCTATGCAACAAGTAGTCAAAATGCAAGATTTAGACAGAATACTGTCTAGCTAATCATAAAATTAAAGGAAATCAGCCATTGTTGTGCTGTCCCTAAGCACCTGAACTACATCACACGTGGTCTGCTACAATAGACACTAACATTTTGATAATTTCTCTCTGTCGGTCATTACTTTCAGGATATTGACCTGTAGGTTTATGATTGGTCATGTTTACAATTTTTTTTATGAAGCATTCTGTTTCCAGAAGCCAGTGTACAGAATCTAGAGGGATGCACAATAGTGAGTTAATCTCTCATAGGCAGACGTGCTCTCAGGGAAAAGGGCTTACAATCCAATGATTTTAGTCAACAAACTGCTGACACATCTATGAAGAGTAGTCTGAAAGTTGCAAAGTAGCCCTGCCTCTGACTGAGTGTATTTAAGGTCCTATCAAGTCTCTTGCCCTCCCTGTCATCTGGCTTTACGATCAGTACTGTTGACATAAATTGATAGGCAACCATCCTGTTCAGTTTATGAAAGCCCTCGTGAGTTCCGGGTACCAGGTTGTTTAAAACGCAATTCAGAACAGGGAGGGATGCCTAGTTGATTTGAAGTGTAGGAGAGAGAGGTATAGTTTGACATGACTCAGTTATGACATTTTACCATTTTAATTAGAGGTACTTTGAATTTAACCAAATGTACCAAGACAATCACAAGACAATCAAATTCCAGTCTGCGTGCAAATTAGGACCCCTTCATACAGTTTGCTGAGCTCTGCAGCTCTGGGTTGACTCATGGATGCATTTTCCTTTGGGTCCTCTGCATTTTGATGCAAAGCAACTGCATGCCTTGGTTCTATCTAACTCTTATATCTAAACTGACATTGGGCTGCCCTTGTAGACCAGGTCTCAGTTGGTAGTTCTTATGTAGTGTAGCATCTTATTGTCTCGTCTCCCCAAAGGCCAAATTCCAAAGCCAGCCATGATTACGAGCGTCTGAAAAACCAGTGTATGGGGGCCATGGCAGATCTCCAGACTCTACAGAACCAACACACCAAGACTCTGAAGAGATGTGAGGAGGCCGTCAAGGAGGCTGACTTCTACCAGTGAGTACCACCATCACGTCACTGATTGGGTGGGTGGGTGGGTTGGTTGACTGACTGACTGGGTTGTTGAAAGAAAGACGTGTCATGTCTGGGTAGAGGTGGACCTTTAGTGGTCCTAGACGACACTTCCCAGCCTAATGTCAGGAATCCTCTGTTCCTCTACTGTTTCTGAATAGACTGTAATTAGATGGGAATAATGAGAGGTTGTATGGCATCATGGTTTTACTCACTTAGACTGGGGAAGTGCCTGGTGCTGCAATTACACTAATTGAAAGAACATTGATGTGCTAATGGTGTGTTTTTATTGAAATGTAATGGGGATTATCTGATTTAAGGAGTTGTAGATCTGCCAACCCTGTTCAACTTTTTAGAGTACCAGACGCTTGCGGCAAATTGGAGATTCAACTCATGCTTGTAGCACCGCTCAGAATTGAGCAGTACCCCCCCCACCCCACGCTCATGCGCGCTCAGTTTGTGAGTCTATAGAAGCATTGCCTCTGTAGCTAATACCAGACACTCATTCATTCTTCATCGCGCAGTCTCCTAAACTCCCCACTCCATTTCATGCCAAGATGTTTATATTACTTTTTGTTTTATTATACTTCTGTAATGCTTTTTGTGACGTGGATCACAGTTAGTAATTACAGTTAGTCTATCAGGTTGCGTGATCCTTGTAATGTTACGTGGAAAATACACCTAATGGATGCAGAATTAAATGTCCATGACACTCAGGCACATGCGACCAGTTATTTTTCGTATTTGCATTTAAATGTCTTTCACTAGCAAATGCGAGTGAACTGCTGGCACTTTAAAACCCACTGAATGTCCATTATGTTCGCAAACGTTAACTTGAAACAATTAGTGTTTACCTTTCCACAACGCATGTAGTCGATAAGGGATTTGTCCATGTGTTTACCTACAGCGGACAGTCGGCAAACTCAACATCACAACAAACAGGAGGGGCAGACACCGGGCAGCTATGTTGAATAATGATGTATTTAACTCCATGTCCCTTGACACAAACTGTCTGTGTGTTGCAGCTCGAGAATCAGGATGTTAGATTTACTCTGTGGATGTATTTTTTATTAAAATGTAAAAAATAAAATAAATCAAGCCCTATTCATTTCTGCGTACTTTTAACTCGGATCTCACACCTTCGTACATGGACAGAGAATTGTGTAGTTGTTACGCATAATGCGTCCATGTTGGCAGGTCTATCATTTATAGTCAATTGATAATGGATTGCTATCAAGTTATGTTCTATAGGCCTACCAAATGCTTTAGTCAACTGACAGTATGTGTACCTGTCATGCTTTTAATCACTTACCAGAGTAAAAAAATATATCATATATTTTTAACGCTTTATTTAAGGCAAGTCAGTTAAGAACAAATTCTTATTTACAATGACGGCCTAGGAACAACTGCCTGTTCAGGGGCAGAACGACAGATTTTTACCTTGTCAGCTCGGGTATTCCATCTAGCAACCTTTCGGTTACTGGCCCAACGCTCTAACCGCTAGGCTGCCTGCTGCCATAGGTAGCCTATATGTGGTAATCCATGGCATTAAATCCAGGCATGGAAGGTGTGTGCGTGCATGCAATTAAAGGGATAGTTTGTGGTATGTCGCTTTGTCCAGTATGAAGGAAGTAAGGGGTAATTTTGTGAGCCACTGCTAACTAGATTAACGCAAAGACTGGAAGCTAGCTATCTGTGCCTGACTATTTCCAGTCTTTGCACCTAAGCTTGTTAGCACTGTCTCTGGAAACTAAACTCAGCAAAAAAAGAAAGTCCTCTCACTGTCAACTGCGTTTATTTTCAGCCAACTTGACATGTGTAAATATTTGTATGAACATAAGATTCAACAACTGAGACAGGAACTGAACAAGTTCCACAGACATATGACTAACAAATGGAATAATGTGTCCCTAAACAAAGGGGGGGTAAAAATCAAAAGTAACAGTCAGTATTTGGTGTGGGCACCAGCTGCATTAAGTACTGCAGTGCATCTCCTCCTCATGGACTGTACCAGATTTTCGAGTTTTTGTCGTGAGATGTTACCCCACTCTTCCACCAAGGCACCTGCAAGTTCCCGGACATTTTTTGGGGGAATGGCCCTAGCCCTCACCCTCTGATCAAACGGGTACCAGATGTGCTCAATGGAATTGAGATCCGGGCTCTTCGCTGGCCATGGCAGAACACTGACATTCCTGTCTTGCAGGAAATCACACACAGAACGAGCAGTATGGCTGGTGGCATTGTCATGCTGGAGGGTCGTGTCAGGATGAGCCTGTAGGAAGGGTATCACATGAGGGAGGATGTCTTCCCATGCACAGCATTGAGATTGCCTGCAATGACAACAAGCTCAGTCCGATGATGCTGTGACTCACCTCCCAAGACCATGACGGAACCTCTCTCCACGATCCCGCTCCAGAGTACATGCCTCGGGGGAACGCTCATTCCTTCGACAATAAACGCAAATCCGACCATCACCCCTGGTGAGACAAAACTGTGACTCGTCAGTGAAGATCACTTTTTTCCAGTCTTGTCTGGTCCAGCGACAGTGACGGTGATGTCTGGTGAGGACCTGCCTTACAACAGGCCTACAAGCCCTCAGTCCAGCCTCTCTCAGCCTGTTGCGTACAGCCTGAGCACTGATGGAGGGATTGTGCATTCCTGGTGTAACTCGGGCAGTTGTTGTTGCCATCCTCTACCTGTCCCGCAGGTGTGATGTTTGGATGCACCGATCCTGTGCAGGTTTTATTACACGTGGTCTGCCAGTGCAAGGACGATCAGCTGTCCGTCCGGTCTCCCTGTGGTGCTGTCTTAGGCGTCTCACAGTACGGACATTGCAATTTATTGCCCTGGCCACATCTGCAGTCCTCATGCCACCTTGCAGCATGCCTAAGGCACGTTCATGCAGATGAGCATGGACCCTGGGCATCTTTCTTTTGGTAATTTTCAGAGTCAGTAGATAGGCCTCTGTAGTGTACTAAGTTTTCATAACTGTGACCTTAATTGCCTACCCTCTGTAAGCTATTAGTGTCTTAACGACCGTTCCACAGGTGCATGTTCATTAATTGTTTATGGTTCATTGCACAAGCATGGGAAACAGTGTTTAAACCCTTTACAATGAAGATCTGTGAAGTTATTTGGATTTTTACAAATTATCTTTGAAAGACGGGGTCCTGAAAAGGGGCCGTTTCTTTTTTTTGTTGAATTTACCTCTAGCTTCCTTCATACTGGACACAGAGACATAAAAATGCTATCCATGAGTTCAACTGACTCTGGGGAAGTAGAGACAGGGCTTCATTGCCAAAATCCTGAACTATAATTTTAAGGTTGTGTGTGTTGTGAGCAAGAATTAATGAATAAAGCCAAAGTCAAGTTTGGGTGGCAGAAATTGAGCTTCAAGTAGACCTATAGATATTCTACCATTTTAAATAATGAAGCATGGTGAAGCAACGTTGCCATAGACTATGTTGACCTTTAGGTTATTGGTTAGGCTACAGGGAAATACATTAGCTTATAGATAGGTTACATCTGAGCCGCTTCAATCTAATTGCTTTGTACTACGTAGGTCTATCGATTGCACATATGAAAGTGATGTCAATCTTTAGCCTAATAATCAAACTATTATATAATTTTGTTATCTCAGTTTTCATTGCTTGCTTCGCTTGTTTATAACATTGTAAACGTTTGTCTATTTATATTCAACTATGACGTTTTTGGCGGTCACAGAGACATCTTCATTCTTTGTCTAGCTGAGGTCTTCTGTGTGTAAAGTGACAGTGATCTAACGACACACTGAGCTGTTGTAAGAGTGCTCTGAGTCAGGCGTTACCCTACGAGCGATTTCAAGTCCACCGTTAATAAAAATGGTTTTGGGAAGGACAGGCGTCTGTTTTTATTTATTTTTATCTCACCTTTATTTAACCAGGTAGGCCAGTTGAGAACAAGTTCTCATTTACAACTGCGACCTGGCCAAGATGAAGCAAAGCAGTGCGACAGAAACAACAACAGAGTTACATGGAATAAACAAGCGTACAGTCAACACAATAGAAAAAAAAGTTAGTTTATATACAGTGTGTGCAAATGGCATGAGGAGGTATGGCAATAAATAGGCCATAGGAGAGAATAATTACACATTTAGCAGATTAACACTGGAGTGAAAGATGAGCAGATGATGGTGTGTAAGTAGTGATACGGGTGTGCAAAAGAGCAGCAAAGTAAATAAAAACTATTTGGGGATGAGGTAGTAAGATTGGGTGGGCTATTTACAGATGGGCTATGTACAGCTGCAGCGATCGGTTAGCTGCTCAGATAGCTGATGTTTAAAGTTGGTGAGGGAAATGTAAGTCTCCAGCTTCAGCTATTTTTGCAATTCGTTCCAGTCACTGGTGGCAGAGAACTGGAAGGAAAGGTGGCCAAAGGAGGTGTTGGCTTTGGGGATGACCAGTGAGATATACCTGCTGGAGCACGTGCTACGGGTGGGTGTTGTTATCGTGACCAGTGAGCTGAGATAAGGCAGCGCTTTACCTAGCATAGAATTATAGATGGGTGCGGGCAGCTGAAAAGCATGCATTTGGTTTTTACTAGCGTTTAACAGCAGTTGGAGGCCACGGAAGGAGTGTTGTATGGCATTGAAGCTCGTTTGGAGGTTAGTTAACACAGTGTTCAAAGAAGGGCCAGATGTATTCAGAATGGTGTCGTCTGTGTAGAGGTGGATCAGGGAATTACCCGCAGCAAGAGCGACATCGTTGATATATACAGAGAAAACAGTCGGCCCGATAATTGAACCCTGTGGTACCCCCATAGAGACTGCCAGAGGTCCGGACAACAGGCCCTCCGATTTTACACACTTAACTCTATCTGCGAAGTAGTTGGTGAGGCAGTCATTTGAGAAACTATGGTTGTTGAGTCTTGGTATAGACCTGGAAAGTATGACAAAACGTTGCAAGCTATCTTGACGGAAAATGTTGTAGTTGGGTATGGAAATCTCAGAATTTTTGGTGGCCTTCTTAAGCCAGGATTCAGACATGGCAAGGGCATCGGGTTGGCGTAGTGTGCTAAAGCAGTGAGAAAAACAAACTGGAGGAGGCTTCTGATGTTAACATGCATGAAACCAATGCTTTTTCGATTACAGAAGTCAACAAATGAGAGTGCCTAGGGACACACATGGCCTAGGTTAGCCTGCACATCACCCGAGGAACAGAGTAGGATGATGGTATGGCTAAAGGCTTGCAAAACTGGTCATCTGGTGCATTGTGGACAGAGAATAAAATAAGCAGATTTCGGGGTGTGGTAGAATAGATTCAGGGCATAATGTGCAGATGGGTATGGTGGGGTGTGGGTACAGTGGAGGTATGCCCAGGCACTGAGTGATGATAAGAGAGGTTGCATCTCTGGACATGCTGGTTATACTGGGTGAGAAAACCGCATGTGTGGGAGGTGGGACAAAGGAGGTATCTAAGGCATGATGAGTGGGACTAGGGGCTCCGCAATAAACTAAAACAATGATAATTATCCTAAACAACAGTATACAAGGCATATTGACATTTGAGAGAGACATAAAGCAATCACAGGTGTTGATTGGGAGAGCTAGCTAAGTCAACAACAACAACAGGTAAAATGGCGATGAATGGACAGAGAGGGTTGGTTAACTACACACAGGGCCTGTGTTCGGGGCTGACAGATAAACAAAGGTTAACAAAGTGGAGTATCGTGATAAATGAACAGTCCAGCCGGTATCAGCTATGTAGCAGTATTGGCACAATAATGGGCTGAGCTTTGATTGGTTCTCTTCAATGTTTTTTTTTATTTCCTAAGGGGATTGAGACTTCACGTTGTTTAGATTTGAAAATCCAACAGTGTTATGGGAAGGGGGCGGCGCTCGGGAGCTCTGTGTGTGGTTGTCCATGAGGGATTTTTGTGAGACACTGAGGAGAACCAAACTTTAAAACAGTAGAGCTGCCTTTTATTATCGACTCCATCGTGCCTACAACACCAAGCAGCCTGACCAAACTCTGTAGTCAGGAGGACAGTTTGGTGTTAGTCTGACTACCATGTGATCATGGAGAATCTCTATTCTATTCGGACCGTGTTAAGGAATGTGCCATCAGTGTCTTCCCCTCCCCCAGTTTTGACCTCTCCCTCTCGGTCTCCAGTATGCTCCACAGCCGTGTGTTAGGAGACCAGTCTCAGCTGAAGGAGGAGCTGGAGGTGTTGAGGAGAGACCACGCTCAGCTGGTCAGGGAACACAACCACCTGAAGCAGAGCTGTGAGGAGCTCCGCAGGCTGCACAGTGAAGGCCAGAAGGAGGTGGCTGACATGAGGCTGCAGCAGCAAGAGGTACTATACACATCCACACACAACCACACAAGGTTGCTGTGACCTATACTTGGCTGCCGGGCTTTCACACATCCACACATCCCGGGAGTAGACTACTGCGGTGGACAGGAGACACACTGCTTGGAGATGCATACAGAGCGCTTCTGTAAAGGGCAGTGTTTGAGGACAATGTCAATGGCTCATGTAAATGGTGTGTAGACACATACCCCACGGTACCTAGTCATCGTTCAGAGTTCTGTAAGGTCAGGGGAGGTGTTTGAACTAAGCAGCATATAGGTTTCCATCTCCTGTAAGGCTACAGACATACCTATACATGCTGTGATGTAGTCTGGATCAATACTGCCCTGGGGTCTCACCTGCTCCCACACTAATTACCACAGAGTTCAGCAAGCCTGGAGGTTATTGCATTTTAATGATGAAGAGGTGATTTTACAGGCCGGCAAAATGAAACCTAGTTAGTTACACCATACTAAGGCTGCGTTTACACAGGCAGTCCAATTTTGATATTTTGCCTAATTATTATTAGATCCTTTGCCTTTAATTGGGCAAAATATCAGAATTGGGCTGCCTGTATAAACACAGCCTAATGGTCTTGAATAATCCATTCTGCATCTCCTCACTGTCGCCCTCTGCTGATTAACTAGTGTAAAAATGAATCCATGCTCATTCTGGCTTGTTAATGTTTCCTTGTGGCTTGGTGCTTTAGAACAATAACATTGCCACACACTATCAATCTGAAGGAATGCATCTAAACTATTTTTTTTGTGTCAACTGTATATCGTAAACCTGTTAAATTCATAGTTTCACACAGACGGGAACTGAACATGAAATGTAGGTATAGTTCTAAAAATCATCAGCTGGATGACTGTGTCTTTCCTCCAGGTGATGAGAGAGAACGGTTCCTCAGAGGTTCTCAACAAACTGTACGACACAGCCATGGACAAGCTGGAGGGAGTGAGGAAGGAATACGATTCGCTGAGCAAACGCTACGGTGAGAAAGTTGCCAATCACAACACGGACCTGAGCAGGCTGGAGCAGGCGGAGGAAGAGAACCGACGACTACAGAAACAGATGGACACGTTGCTGAAACAACGAGACAAGGCCATACACTACCAACAACATTGCTCTACGTCCATGAGGAGGTAAACACACACACTGCACAATCCACGAGAATAGTTTATACACTACAAACACCTATACAGCACTACACACCTCTCCTTCTCTCCCCAGGTTTGACTCTGTACAACAGGAGCTGGACAAGTCTTCAGCCCAGAACAAGGTGCTGCAGCGGGAGATGGAGCGGCTGCAGTCGGAGGTGATGCGCTGTAAGAACTTCCAGCTGAAGGCAGTAAAGGACTGTGAGAAGTTCAAGGAGGAGAGAGACTCTGTGTTCAACGAGTACAGGCTCATCATGAGTGAGAGGGACCAGGTCAGAGAGAAATACATTTTACTTTAAAGCCCAGTTTCTTCCTAGTCCTGGACTAAGAAATTACTTTCAATGTATAATCACCATTGAGTATGCTTCTTTTGTCCAGGAATAAAATTGTAATACTAAAATATGAAGTGGTTTATTAAATTCTGTGGTACAGGTGATCAAGGAGCTGGAAAAGCTGCAGATGGCGCTGGAGGCTGCAGAGGCCCGCCTCAAAAACACCTCTTCTGAAAGGATGGTGGCCAGCGAGGAGACGGAGGCTCTCAGACAGGTTCAGATCAATTTAGAATGGAATCAATCAGTACACCAAACAAATCAAACACCTCTTCTGTGAGGTTAATCTATTATTTAATCCATCTATCGACCAGTTTATTACTAGACAGTCAAAACAACTAATCCGAGAGGATTGTATTGCATCTGACAGGTAATCATCATTAGGTTAATCAATGAATATACAGTACCAGTCAAAGGTTTGGACACACCCACTCATTCAATGTTTTTTCTTTATTTGCACTATTTTCTACATTGTCAAATAATAGTGAAGACAACAAAACTATGAAATAACACAATCATCTAGTAACCCAAAAAGTGTTAAACAAATCGAAATACATTTTAGAATTTAGATTCTTCAAATTAGCCACCCTTTGCCTTGATGATAGCTTTGCACACTCTTGGCATTCTCTCAACCAGCTTCATGAGGAATGCTTTTCCTACAGTTGTGAAGGAGTTCCCACATATGCTGAGCACTTGTTGGCTGCTTTTCCTTCCCTCTGCGGTCCAACTCATCCCAAACCATCTTAATTGGGTTGAGGTTGGGTGATTGTGGAGGCCAGATCATCTGATGCAGCACTCCATCACTCTCCTCCTTGGTCAAATAGCCCTTACACAGCCTGGAGGTGTGTTGGGTCATTGTCCTGTTGAAAAACCAATTATAGTTCCACTAAGCCCAAACCAGATGGGATGGCGTATCACTGCAGAATGCTGTGGTAGTCATACTGGTTAAGTGTGCCTTGAATTCTAAATAAATCACAGACCGTGTCAGCAGCAAAGCACCATCACACCACCTCCTTCATCCTTCACGGTGGGAATCACACATGCGGAGATCATCTGTTCACCTACTCTGCTTCTCACAAAGACATGGCAGTTCGAACCAAAAATCTAGACTTAGAGACCAAAGGACAGATTTCCACCGGTCTAATGTCCATTGCTCGTGTTTCTTGGCCCAAGCAAGTCTCTTCTTGGTAGTGGTTTCTTTGCAGCAATTTGACCATGAAGGCCAATCTCCTCTGAACAGTTGATGTTGAGATGTCTGTTACTTGAACTCTGAAGCATTTATTTGGGCTGTAATTCCTGAGGCTGCTAAAGCGAATGAACCTATCCTCTGCAGCAGAGGTAACTCTGGGTCTTGCATTCCTGTGGCACTCCTCATAGCGCATTATGGTTTTTGCGACTACACTTTCAAAGTTCTTAATTTTCCGGATTGACTGACCTTCATGTCTTAAAGTAATGATAAACTAGTCTATCTTAGCTTATTTGTGCTGTTCTTTTCATAATATGGACTTAGCCCTGTTTGGTAAAATACCATCTTCTGTATACCAACCCTACCTTGTCACAACACAACTGATTGGCTCAAATGCATTAAGGAAAGAAATTCCACATTCACTTTTAACAGGCACACCTGTTAATTGAAATGCATTCCAGGTGACTACCTCATGAAGCTGGTTGAGAGAATGGGAAGAGTGTGCAAAGCTGTCAAGGCAAAAGGTGGCGCTAGAAGTTGATGTTATTCTTCAATAACAGACCCCAAAGCAAATCACGTGGAGGAAAAGAGGTTTATACTTATTCAAACAGGAGGAATCATGCAGGGAGGTAGATGTGTACATGCTCCCCTGGCCTCAGTGATTCTCCACAAAACAAAGGGACAGGATCTACTTTGTAATTCAGCCCTAACCTGTACCTGTACAAAACCTGTACAAAATAAAGAATTGTCTACAAGACAATAATATTAAATTGTTCTATTGGCAAGGTAATTATTCATCAAGTCCTTTAAAAGTGACCTGCTCTTCCACACTGATATCAGCCCCCCATAGATAATTATTAGAACTTATGTTCTGGCAGTCTGCCCGTAGTGAGGAATTATTCTTCTGTTCCACTGGTTGATAAGGACTTCTCTAATGAGCACTTCACCGGTGATCTTGTATCATTTCAAGTACAGTCCTGGATCAAGGGATATTGCTTCAGACTGTAGATTCTCATAACCTGTAACAAAGGAAACAAATGTGAAAGTAACATGTCCTGGTTTCAAGAGAAATTTGTTTCATATAGATTTCCCTAAGTACGCATGTCATGATTTTCAGGAAGAAGTTGGACATTTCACCTAGATATCCCTAATATGATGACTGTGGTATACAGCATAGACGCTTATCAGGTTCTGATCATCTTACTAGGCTTCTTCAGGGATTGGCCCCAGATTGCTAATCAATCAGTTCTTTATTCTCCAGGCTCCGCTTTGTCATCAAAATGGACATGTATCCATTTTCCCTGGACTTTAACTGAAGACCTCATTATGAGCTAAACTTGATGAAGACCTTCCCATTTTGGCCCTGATGTCTTATCTTTTTACCATCACCCACTGTCCTGGCATGACATCATGTCCCCCTCCTCTTTTACTTGTCTTTCTATGATTTCTCAAATCAAAATTTGTTGTGTTGTGCCGTTCCTTTTAGTAGGGAAGGCTTCAACCCATCGTGAAAAACGATCAATGACCAGCATATCTTAGTGTCCTATACAGTTGGGCAGCGTGATGTAATCAAGCTGTAGATGTCTGAAGGGTCTTGGTGGGGCAGGCGCTCGTCGTGTCTGTACTTTCACTCGTCCTTTGGTGGTGTTTTCCATACAAATGTTGCAATTCGCCACAACAGCCTCAGCCTCTTTCCGCACACCAGGATTCCACCATTTGCCCACTAAACGATAAACTATCTTGTCCACACCAAAGTGTCCCAAAGAGTGGATCTGTGTCACCAAGTAGGGTCAGGTTGTGTTTCCACACACCTTGATTGAGTTTGCATCCTGCAGCCATCCATTCCCAACCTTCATCTTTCGGTGCACTGCTTTGCAATGTATCTCCTAATCAGTTTAGGTGACAGAGGTGTTCTTTTGGCAGCTGCCTTGGCAGCTCTGTCAGCCAAATCATTACCATTACTCTTGTCTGTAAAGATTTTTCCCATGTGCTTTCATTTTCAAAATTGCGACTTGTCCAGGTAACTGGAGAGCATTCAGTATAGGTGAGAATGTCCATTCTTCACAGGAGCTCCCAGTGATATCATGATTCCTTTTTCCATATTTTTCCAAAATCATGGGTAACACCAAAAGCATACCTTGAGTCTGTAGATATGAGCTGTTTTTCCTTCAGCCTGTTTACGTGCTTCTGTCAAAGCCACCAATCCGCCACCTGTGCTGATGTTCCTGCAGGTAACATGCCTGTCACTATCACATTGTCCGTTGTAGTAACTGCCCAGCCTGCCTTCCTCACACCCCCCTCCACAATGTTTAAAACATCTGTGTATAAGAAACTTAGCGTTTTCCAACGGCTGACTCTTAATAAACCCATCAAGCAGCTGATCCAAAACCAACTCACAACAGTCGTGTTCAAGTAATGTGGTATCTGGAGGAAGCATCAGAGTAGCTGGATAACATGGTGTGCCACATTGTATGATGTTAGGAGCGGCCATAGCTTCCTTTGTTTTGTGCAAGGTGGGGCAAAACCTGTCAAGCACTCTGGTTCCATATCCAACGTTCCACACTTTTTTTTCATAGTCCAAATATGATGGTTCTGAACTGTAGATCCCTGCAGTTGTCTAAATTTGCCATGTCACCTTTCATAATATCAAGGCCTAAAATAGGTTGTTCAAATGAGCCTATCCACACCCCTGCATCTATCCCAGTCGGAGTCGCTATCACTGTGAAAGAAAACATAACAAATATTTGTATTGTATGAGCCTTTTATCATCACATAAAATAAACAGATATTTATTGATTGTAATAGAGCAGAGGAACAGTCACTAAGGTGTCCCATTCAACTCCGGCCATTGTTTGTGTGTACACACACACAAACTACACATTTCATTGCAAAAAAATAAATTTTTATAATATATTTTTATATTTCATAACTGCTTTAGCACTTACCCGTCCAGAAGTATGTCCTGTCCTTGCAGAAACAGCTCCTCAGTTCGTTTGAATCATAACACTCCAAGATTCCTCAAACAAAAAGTCTCACTTTCACTTTAGTTTGACTTCGCTTTACATGATTTATTCGCCATGAAATCGTTGAATCTACAACTTTCCGAAATACAGCTGCGCGTAAAAAGCCTTACAGCAACTCCTCTGATCGTCAAGGCGAGAATGGAGTTCCCTGCGCGTGCGATTACAACCAAGGAATTGTGGTCCAAACCATTACATACTGGCGTTTACCTCAGCTCATTGGCCATCTACCCAGCTAGATTTCAAGATCAGTGGTCATTGGGCAGAAATAGTCAATCAATGAAGTCATTTATCGTGGTCTTCAAATCAGCTCACTTCGGTCAATACTACCTGCAAAAAAATATATATATTTGGCTGTGTTGCAAACATCCAGAGGAATGCATTGAAACCCACCATGACTAGATAAACGATTGTTTACAGGGGCGAATCACGCCGAATGCTCCGTAAAAAATTGAGAGATGGAATTCACGGCACAAACAGTTTACAAAATGTTTTGATTTAGGCTATAAAAATGGATTTTATCAGAGAAAACGGCACTTCATTTGATCAATGGGACACTCAGGAAGAGAAATAAGAGCAAGATATCAGAATGTAAGTCATAATTTTACCTTCAGATGTGAATGTGTAAACTGTCATGCCGGGAAATGTTTGTTCTTGATTGCTCTTCTCAAACAAAAGCATGGTATTTGTTTTCTGTAATAGCTATTTTAAATGGGAAAACGTAGTTTGATTACCAAGATTCTCATCTTTTGAAGGGTGTAAGACACTTGCATTTTCAAGAATGTTTAATGTTACGAAGTTGTATTTTTAGTTGTCACTCTGAAATTTCCCTTGATGTTGGTCCCTGTACGGGGATCGCAGCCATAACAGGTTTTAATTAACTTCTTATGGCTGAGATCCCGTTACCGGGAGCGATATAACAACCAGTGATAGTACAGGGCGCCATATTCAAAAGAACAGAAATCTCATAATTTAAATTCCTCAAACATACATGTCTTGTTAATCCCACCACAGTGTCCGATTTCAAATATGATTTACGGGGAAAGCACCCCAAACGATTGTTAGGTTAACTCAATAAAATACACAGCCAAATTTACCAGCCAAAGAGAGAGAGAGAAAGCACAGAGATAAAATGAATCACTAACCTTTGATAATCTTCATAGGACTTCATGTTACCAAATACATGCATGTTTTGTTTGATAAAGTTTATCAAGTCAGAGTTTACATTGGCGTATTAGATTCACTAGTTCTAAAAACATCCAGTGATTTTGCATAGCCACATCATTCAACAGAAATACTCATCATAAATATAGATAATACAAGTTATACACATGGATTTATAGATATACCTCTCCTTAACCTCTCTGAACTACCGATACCGGATCTGGTAGCGTAACTACACCCTCAGGCTCATTACCATAACGCAACGTTAACGATTTCTCAAAATCGCAAATGAAATGAAATAAATATGCCTGCTCTCAAGCTTAGCCTTTTCTTAACACTCATCTCAGATTTTCAAAATATGCTTTTGAACCATAGAAAATCAATCATTTGTGTAAGAGTGATAATGGCTGCCGTAGCATTTAGCGTAGCATTTAGCACATAACATTTTCACAAAAACCAGCAAAGTAATTAAATAAAATAATTTACCTTTGAAGAACTTCAGATGTTTCAATGAGGAGACTCAGTTACATAGCAGATGTCCAGTTTTTCCTGAAAGATTCTTTGTGTAGGACAAATCGCTCCGTTTTGTTACCGAAACGAACCGAAAATTCACTCACCAAAACAAACTTTTTTCCGAATTAACTCCATAATATCGACCGAAACATAGCAAACGTTGTTTGAATCAATCCTCAAGGTGTTTTTTCACATATCTCTTCATTGATGTGGAAGCATGGTTTTTCTCTGAATTCCATGGAAAAATACCAGCACCTGAGTTTTGCACATCAATTTCCACGCAGGACACCGTGCGGGACACTTGGAAAATGTAGTCTCTTATGGTCAATCTTCCAATGATATGCCTGCAAATACGTCACAATGCTCCAGACCCCTTGGGGAAACGATAGAAAGGGCAGGCTCATTCCTGTCCCATTCACAGCCATATAAGGAGATGATGCAAATCGGTGCCTCAGAAATCCTGTTCATTTCCTGGTTGCAGAAACATCTTGGTTTCGCCTGTAGCATGAGTTCTGGGGCACTCAGTGAAAATCTTTGCAGTTCTGGAAACGTCAGAGTGTCTTCTTTCCAAAGCTACCAATTCCATGCATAGTCGAGCATCTTTTTGTGATGATATATTGCGCTTAAAACGGGAATGTCTTTTAATCCAAAAATGAAATAAGCCTACGGGGGCGCTAAGAGGTTTTAATGCAGCCGCTGTGTTAGATTTTTTTTTTTACTTTACAGAAAAAATAATAAATATTCCCTTACCTTTGATGATCCAAGACCCTTCAGACATCTACATCAGAAAGCACTCCAGGAATCCCAGGTCCACAATAAAATGTTTTATTCGAAAATGTCCGTTATTTATGTCCAAATACCATCTTTTGTTAGCGCGTTTGGTATACATATCCAAACGATAATTCTGGTCAGCGCTACGTCGGACAAAAACTTCAAAAAGTGATATTACCGGTCGAAGAAACATTTCAAACTAAGTACAGAATCAATCATTAGGATGTTTAACATATAGCTTCAATAAAGTTCCAACCGGAGTACTCCTTGTCTTCGTGCGCAAGGGAACGCAAGTGACTACCACAAGGAATAAACAGGATCAGAAAATGGCTGACTGCCAGACACCTGACTGATTCTGCGATCATTCACTCCCACAACATCATAGAAGTCTCATTATAATTTCTATTGATGGTAGACATCTAGTGGAACCCCTAGGCAGTGCAACATTCATATCAAGGGGATTTCATTGGGGACTCGGGTGAATACATACAAGCTCAGATTTCTGACTTTTGCCATGGAAATTTCCTGTATTTACCAATTCACCACAGTATTATACAAAAATAAACATTCTGATGAGAAGTAACTTAAACATATGATGAATATAAAACATCTTACCTATGTTACCAACTAATTCTGATTTTTCCAACACTTCCCGTTTTGATTTCAACTGCCTGCCAATGTGAGTTCTGTTATACTCATCATTCAAACAGTTTTAGAAACTCAAGTGTTTTCTGTCCAATACTAATAATAATATGCATATATTTGAAACTGAGACTGAGGAGCAGGTCGTTAACTTTAGGCACCTTATTCATCCAAGCTACTCAATACTGCCCCCCAGCCATAAAAAGGTAATTTCTTGATGCACCCATCCCGTTAGCAGGATCATTTACATCAACATCGGCTGGATTGCAGCGCGCCAAACTCAAATTAAATAACAAAAAATATATATTTTCATGAAATTCCGGCGAAAGCTATCCAAGCGTTTGTAAGAACATCTCTCTCAGTAGACAAAATTAAACAGCTAGACGCCAAGTAGATTGCTTTTCTGACTTTCGTGACCAATCAATTAAATCGCTTACCTTTGATCTTCAGATGTTTGCACTCACGAGACTCCCAGTTACACAATAAATGTTCCTTGTTCCATAAAGATTTTTTATATCCAAAATACCTCAATTTGGTTGGCGCGTTATGTTCAGAAATCCACAGGCACGAGCGGTCACGACATCGCAGACAAATTCCAAATAGTATCCGTAATGTCCACAGAAACATGTCAAACGTTTTTTTATAATCAATCTTCAGGTTGTCTTTTCAATATATAATTGATAATATATCAACCGGGACTTTAGCTCCCGTCAATAGGAGAGAGAGAGAGACACACAATGGCTGCTCCAAACTGTTGTGCAAGCAAAATTCTGGGGACACCCAGCTATACACTGATGCAATGTGATCTCTCGCTCATTTTTCAAAATAAAAGCCTGAAACTGTCTAAAGACTTCACAACATGGGGAAGCCGTAGGAAAAGGAATCTGGTTGATATCCCTTTAAATGGAGGGAAGGCATTCAATGGAACATGGCGCTTTCAAAATAGGAGGCCACTTCCTTGTTGAATTTACCTCAGATTTTCGCCCGCAATATCAGTTACTCACAGACAATATTTTGACAGTTTTGGAAACTTGTTTTCTATCCTAATCTGACAATTATATGCATATTCTGGGCCTGAGAAATTTGGGTATGTTTTTCATACAAAAATCAAAATACTGCCCCCTACACTCAACAGGTTACAATCCCCAGCTACAATAAATGCAGCCTCAGGATATGTGGTTTCCAGTTTACATATTCAAATTAATTTCAGGGCCGTCAATGTCTGATTGGGGCGGGATATACACAACTGTGATTATGATCGAGAATTCTCTTGGTAGATAATGCGGTCGACATTTGATTTTAAGGAATTCTAGGTCAGGTGAACAAAAGGACTGGAGTTCCTGTATGTTGTTATGATCACACCACGTCTCGTTAATCATAAGGCGTACACCCCCGGCCTTCTTCTTACCAGAGAGTGTTTGTTTCTGTCGGCGCAATGCGTGATGAAGCCAGGTGGCTGTACCGACTGACGTGTCACGAGTGAGCCTTGCTTCCGTGAAACAAAGAATGTTACAATCTCTCTTTCTCAACCCGTTTTCTTTCTTCTGCCAAAACAGTTAGTCTGTCAATGAATGAGACATTATTTTTCCCTAAGCTTTTTGTATATCAGATTCCATCTTTGTCAACAATGACAGAATATTTCTCTCACCTACACTTCTACTTTGAAATGGATCTTCATTTGACTTGTTAAAACCTGGCTCAAGATTATAAGAAACCACACAGAGTAAAGGACTAACAAAATGAATTTATTCCATAAATAAGGTAAAACACTCACAACAATGATACATGACGGTCAGTAAATTAGGTGTCAACTACAAAGGTATGCTCCCAGCTCTGCCCACTAATCTTCTGCAGGAAGTAAGCGTAGCAAAACCCATTGGACGGAGCAAAGAGGGGCGATCACACCCCACCCATAAAAACGGGCACCTCCTAGGTCCCTGAAACAAATACAAAAATGTTTTAATAAACACAAGCAAACAAAAATATACTATACTCCCTGGACAGCCAACCACCTAGGTCCGCCACTTAACTCAAGTCACACCTCCAGCTTCAGCAACCATGGCGCCTGGATGCAAATTAAGAAAAGGAGGAGGGAGACCAAATTGTCGGAGAACAGACAACACCGTATTAAACAGGACGGCTAAGGAGAAGGCACACGGGACAACGCATCAGCCAAAAAACATTGTCCACCCCTTAATATTTCATTAAGCATATAAGCATATACTGAATCTGAGTTTAAATGTTTGTTTCTCTAACGACACGGTAAAACCATTGCCGGATAAGTGTGGCATCACCAAAGTCAATATCATGATTTACCAAATGGCTACGAGAAGGCATATCTGTAATTAAAGTAGTGAAACTCATGACCAAATTCAGAGCTCGGCACGACAAGGAACAGGCAAGTGTCCCAGCAGAGTATCCAATCTACCCAGAGACTCTGAATTCTTTAACCTCTCTCGGGCATCCAGTGAGATTGCAGAGCGCCAAATTCAAATACAGAAAGTCATTATAAAAATTCTGAAAACAAAACATTTTACACGGGTTTAAAGATGAACTTCTTGTGAATCCAACCAGTCAGATTAAAAAAAAATGCCTTACAGCGAAGGCAAACCTTACAATTATTTGAGAACGTAGCCCAGCAGACAAACCATTAAACAGTAACCAGCCAAGTAGAAGTTACACAAGTCAGAAATAGAGATAAAAATGAATCCCTTAACTTTGATCTTCATATGGTGGTACTCAGAAGACATTAATTTACTCAATAAATGTTTGTTTTGTTCGATAAAGTCTCTTTATATCCAAAAACCTCAGTTTTTGTTTGCGTTTTCTTCAGTAATCCACAGGCTCAAACGCAGTCAAAACAGGCAGACGAAAAATCCAAATGGTATTCGTGAAGTACATGGAAACATGTCAAACGATGTTTATATTCAATCCTCAGGTTGTTTATATTTAAATCCTCAGGTTGTTTTTAGCCTAAATCTATAATATTTCAACCGGACAATAACATTGTCAATATAAAAGGTAAACAAAGGCACTCTCTCGGGATTGCGCATGAAAAAGCTCTGACACGTCCACTCATTCAGACTGGTCTTACTCCCTCATTTATCAGAATACAAGCCTGAAACAATTCCTTAAGACTTGACATCTAGTGGAAGGTATAGGAACTGCAATTTGAGTCCTAAAATCAATGGATACTGTAATGGCATTGAATAGAAAACTACAAAACCAACACAAAAAATCACTTCCTGAATTTTCTCAGGTTGCCTGCCAAATCAGTTCTGTTATACTCACACTATTTTAACAGTTTGAAAGTTGAGTGTTTTCTATCCAAATCTACCAGTCATATGCCTATCATATATTCTGGACCCGAGTAGCAGGCCGTTTAATTTGGGCATGCTTTTCATCCAAAATTCCAAATGCTGCTCCTACCCAAGAGAAGTTAACCATCCTTCTAGGACACCATCTGGGCTAAGCGACTAGGTCGTCATGGCTAAACCCTGTGCTTTCCTGTAAAACTTCTAGCTGCAAGCATCAACCAAGGCAACCCCTCCTCCCAGTCTCGGTACAACTCAGTGTAGTAAGCACGCAACAACAACTTCAAGGTCTGATGGAACTGCTCCAGGGCTCCCTGACTCTGTGCATGATATGCGGTCGCAAGATTGTCTGATGCGAAGTTGGCTTAACACCTATGCAAACGTGAAATTGGAACCTTGATCACTTAATAATTTGGGATATTCTGAAAACAGAAGTAAACCGAGTCAATGCCTTAACAATACTTGGTTGTTATGGTATGGAGAGGATAAGCAGTGGGATAACGGGTCACTGGGCACATCACCGTAAGCAGGTAAATATAACCGGCTTTGCAACAAGGCAATGGCCCAACACAATCAATAGTTAAAGGGTTGGCTTACTACTGGTATTGGATACAAAGGTTCTGGCTTTAACGTCTGGTTAGGCTTCCCAGTCAACTGGCAAAGTTTGATAAATGCTGAGACATCTCTTTTCAGACAAGGCCAAAATAAATCACACCTTACGGTCATAGGTCTTCCGAACACCCAAATGACCAGCAATATCCCCATGAGGTCTGCAAAACCAAATCACGAAAGGTATATGGTTGAATGCCAGGGTCACCCAAAAAAATGGTAACCATGAGGCAGCCATTTCCTCACCAACAATTTGATCCTGTAAGTAATATCGCTGTACTTCACTTGGAACATAATCAGCTGGGAGGACCTGCTCAAACAATAATTTCAGAGTAGGGTCAGCCCGCTGTTCTGCTACCAGGTCACTATGGGAAACAGAAAGGAAGGTCTGGTCCACAAGTTACAGAATAGTCCGCCACCTCGCTGGTCCCTACACAGAATCAGCGTGGTTCATTGCACGAGTCATGGCACAAGCAGTAAACACTTTGGGGAAACTCAGCACTTTCATCCAGCACCTCTCTGAGATGGCCAGAAGGCATGAAAACCACAGGAGGTGGGGATTTTTCTCACCAGACCCGCCCACCTGCAAGGTAATTTCCTAGAATCACTGCCACTCCTTCGACAGGCAATGAGGGACACACAGGTTTGTGTAAAGGGACAGACGATATGCAAACCTATCCCTCGGATCAAGACACTGCCCTGCATCTGTCTCTGGAGAGAAAGGGAGCACTGACTGAAGAATTAGACTCTGAAGCACCAGTGTCTTGCAGGACGTTAACTGGGACCATCCTTGGTTACCCATCAAGGATACGTAACCCTCCGTAATGAAGAGTGAATAGATGGATGCACTGTCAACCATACCCAATGTTTTTTTTAACTGGTCTTGAGGTGAAACAATTGAATCCCTTAACTTAAAAGCAGGTGCCGCAATGTGGTAGGCCGAACGGGCGCATTAACCCCAGAAGGCCTAGCTTTAACTAAGGACAGGGCATTCATTTTTTCAATGACCTTTACCACGGCAGAAATAGCAGATTTTGCCATGGTCGGATTTCACATGGGAACCACATTCAACCCTTAAGACAAGATTAGGTCCAGTAGTAAAGAATTGTCCCAAAACTCTCCCTGGGACCATCACTGCAAAGGGGTTCCCCGAAGTGACCTTTATGCGTCAGCACATATTCATCAGCCAAAACGGCAGCCTCCGTGGCCGTCTGCACCGAATGCTCATTGGTGTGTGGCAAGGCAGTCAGAATCTTTTAACTGCTCCAGCACAACTGCTCGTAGGTTGTAACATCCAATGAAGTGCACCATTGGTTAAACTGGGTGTGCAAATTCCATGCGAACTCAACATAGGTCTGTCACCTTTTTTCCAGGTTCTAAACCGCTGGTGATACGCTTCAGGAACTAACTCATAGGTGTGCAACACAGCATCTTTAACTTTGCCATAGTTTTGGCTGTCAGCAAAGTAAAGAGCCGAGTAGGCCTCTTGTGCTTCCCCAGTTAGCACACATTGCAACATCAACGTACGGTCGGAGGCCAATTCCTAAAATCTGCTACCCTTTCAAACAGTGAAAAAAAATATTGGGTTCCTTTTCACTGAATTTCGGCAGGAGCCTCAAGTTTCCAGCCAAGTTGAAGGAATGTTGAGCACGACCTCCGGAGATATCGCCGTAACTGTCATTACGAGACATGCCAGAGAGCTTACCATCTCTGACCAAATCAAAACAGACTTGTTGCAATGTCAGTTTCGCACACAGGTTCTTGTTTAAGCCTTTCTACCTCCAACACCTTTTCCAAGGCTTGTTGCCGTTTCAGCCCTATCATGATCTAGTTGTAGCAACAACCGTTCCTTTTGCTTTTCAGAAGATAAGACCGGATTAGGGGAATGGACTTGAACATCTCTTTCAGACATTCATCGTCAATCTCAATTCATAACAATTGGTCTTTAGTATAGCAATCCAGAAGCTCCTCCCTCGGGACTTGAAGAATTCGTCAGTGTTAGCCATAGTCTAACAGTCAACAAACTATGGACAAACAACCTGCTCTCGCCCAATTGGGTACACGAAAATAGAAGCACCGGTGTCAACCACACAAGAGAAAAACAAAAACAAATGGAGCTTCCTCAAGACCTATTACTATCTTAACCCTAGTCTTCATGCAGTTACTGGCGGTGGGTATTTATGTACTTTAGCCTGCTGTCACAGAAAAAGCTCCCAGCAAGCTGGTTACCCCTCTGAGCCACAGATGTGCTCCCGAGACAACTACTCCAGCCACGGTCGCCAGACAAAAGTAACAAAGAGCTAACACTGTCCAACATATCATAATGTCACTAAACCTACCAGGGGAGAAGACCAGTCCAGGTGGTCCGTCCACTGCTAACACAGCACAAACACTAACCTGATGTCCCAACGATGAGCAAAGCAGGATCTCCAACCGGAACAGGGGATGGAGAGAAACTGTGATCCTCAACTGCAGCTGCTTAGTATATAACTTCCAATCAAAGTAGTGCCCACAACAACCCCATAGACAGAAGGGTTAGCCAAACAATAATCACAAAGCACTTTACTTTGAAATACCACATTAACCAGTTAGAAAATGCTACTAAACAAATGCAATTCCAGGGAGTAACTCCAGAGGTCACAGATGAGCCCCCACCTGTTACCTGGCTCAAGATTGTAACAAGCAATGGGAAACCACACACAGTAAAGGAATAACAAAAGGAATTTATCAGTAAATTAGGTGGTCAGTAAATTAGGTGTCAACTGCCAAAGCCACAACGAAACAACCAAAGGTATGCATGGAGAGGAATCTCTTGCTGAATGGGGAACCAGTGATTTTATGCCACAGCTGAGCTTTCACAGGTGTGCCCCATCAGCACTGATTACCCTCCCATCTCCGCCCACCAATCTGTAAATAGCTCATACAACTACCTACCTCATCCCCATATTTTTTTCTGCTCTTTTGCACAATAGTATTTCTACTTGCACATCCTCATCTGCACATCTATCACTCCAGTGTTAATTGCTAAATTGTAATTACTTTGACCCTATGGCCCATTTATTGCCTTACCTCCTTACTTCATCTGCACACACACCATATACAGATTTTCTATTATGTTATTGACTGTTTGTTTATCCCATGTGTAACTGTTTGTGTCGCACTGCTTTGCTTTATTGGCCAAGTCACAGTTGTAAATGAGAACTTGTTCTCAACTGGCCTACCTGGTTAAATAAAGGTGAAATAAAAATGTATTTATTTAACCCCAAAGTGTGTGTAACCCCTTTCAAGGACTCAAACCTCTTCTAGAACACAACGTCTTCTGGAACACGTTTCTGTAGGGCCTGGCTACCCATAACTTATGCTCACTTCAAAAAGCTTGTTGAAGGCTTACATTAACCACCCATGTAAAAATTGCTACTCAACTAGCAGCTCACTTCTATGCAACACTTACTCTAACTTTTTTAATAGAGAACAAAGGACTTGAACCTTATACATCACAGATACATATCACTCATTGTATGCACTAATTTTAACCAGATTTAAAACAAATATTTTTTAAATTATATTGGTCTTGACTTACCCAGCACTTATGCCATCAATCAGGAGATTAAGAGTTGACTCCCCAAAGTGGATCAACACACAGTTGAGTTTTCCTTGTTGTTTAGACCAATTCATTTTGGGTCACGGCACCAAATGTTAGCAGTTGATGTTATTCTTCAATAACACAGACCCCAAAACAAATCAGGGGGAGGAAAATATGTTTATTCTTATTCAAAGTGGGACAGATCATGCAGTGAGGTGGGTGTACATGCTTACCTGGCCTCAGTGTTTCTCCACAGAACAAAAGGACAGGATGTAGTTTATAACCCAACCCTAGCCTGTGGTTGACCAATTAGAATTCCTTACAATAAAACTAAACCAATGGCCAAATAACAAGTATCTTATTTCAGGTTGGACCAATGAGAACGTGCCACGCGTAGCTATGAGTTAAGGACTGACATTACTAACAGATGTTGAACTGAAAACCAACTATTTCCATTGATGCCCTATTACCAAAAACCGCTGTTTCCATTCATCGTTAATTCTAGTCCTCTGCGTTGTGCATTTACGTTAAACATATTCTTACAGTGGCTATTTTAAGGATTTTGATTTGTTTAACACTTTGTTGGTTACTAGGCTCTCAGACCACTGCCAATTAGCTTAATTTGTCGCTGCCGGATCAACCAAGAGATTTTGAGTTTGTGTTATGGCATTAAATCTGATTGAAATGTTTGTTTTTAGGAGCTGAACTCATCGTTGGTGGACCGGGACAGAGCAATCTGTGAGAGGAACGAGCTGTTGGAGAAGTACTGCCACGAGGTGAAGGACAAGGCTGAGGCCCAGAAGGAGTTGAGCCAGGCCTGTAAAGACATCGAGACGGTCCGGGAGGAGAGAGACGTGGCCCGCAAGGAGAGGACAGAGGCTATCATACAGAAAGAACAGCTACTGAGAGAATACTACCAGGCTAGACAGGTAACACACACACAGGTCAGACACATGATGAAGTGACAGCTTCCATCCACAGGTCAGACACATGATGAAGTGACAGCTCCCATCCACAGGTTAGACACATGATGAAGTGACAGCTCCCATCCACAGGTCAGACACATGATGAAGTGACAGCTCCCATCCACAGGTCAGACACATGATGAAGTGACAGCTCCCATCCACAGGTCAGACACATGATGAAGTGACAGCTCCCATCCACAGGTCAGACACATGATGAAGTGACAGCTCCCATCCACAGGTCAGACACATGATGAAGTGACAGCTCCCATCCACAGGTCAGACACATGATGAAGTGACAGCTCCCATCCACAGGTCAGACACATGATGAAGTGACAGCTCCCATCCACAGGTCAGACACATGATGAAGTGACAGCTCCCATCCACAGGTCAGACACATGATGAAGTGACAGCTCCCATCCACAGGTCAGACACATGATGAAGTGACAGCTCCCATCCACAGGTCAGACACATGATGAAGTGACAGCTCCCATCCACAGGTCAGACACATGATGAAGTGACAGCTCCCATCCACAGGTCAGACACATGATGAAGTGACAGCTCCCATCCACAGGTCAGACACATGATGAAGTGACAGCTCCCATCCACAGGTCAGACACATGATGAAGTGACAGCTCCCATCCACAGGTCAGACACATGATGAAGTGACAGCTCCCATCCACAGGTCAGACACATGATGAAGTGACAGCTCCCATCCACAGGTCAGACACATGAAGTGACCGCTCCCATCCACAGGTCAGACACATGATGGAGCTTGGAGTATCCCATAAGCTGTCAACCATTGGATTATGTCAGTGGAATGACCCTAAAACAGATTTAGTCCCCTAGATTAATGCTGCTGCTGAAACTTCCCTGTTCAGACCACTAGATGGCCCTCCTACTACGGTTTACACTGCGGCAGCGTAGCCTAGTGGTTAGAGCGTTGGACTAGTAACCGATAGGTTGCAAGATCAAATCCCCGAGCTGGCAAGGTACAAATCTGTCGTTATGCCCCTGAACAAGGCAGTCAACCCACTGTTCCTAGGCCGTCTTAACTGACTTGCCTAGTTAAATAAAGGTAAAATACATTTTAAAAAGTCGGGATGCCGACTCAGCGAAATGACATTGCCACGAGCAGCACTGGAGATATTGAGATGAGCGAGCTGCAAGACTTCATGTGCACATGTTCGCGTCACGCTGTCACAGCGTGGACGCCAGGAGACCAAAACGACGGAGAAGTTGAGCCTCGCTTCAACCCTCTAAATTGACCCACTATGCTGTTTACTTTCTATATCTACGTCGTATCGCTGAGTTCACCTTTAAAATATCGTGTTAGAAATACCAGTTGGAGGATTTCCTCTCTGGTTATTTCCTTCTGATTGTGGGAATTCTCCAACTGGGATTACTGAGAAACCTGGGAACATTTTGGAAAGTGACTGACTAACTGTCTCCTGTGTGTCCGCTTTTCTCTTGTGTCTGTGTCTCCTGTGTGTCCGCTTTTCTCTTGTGTCCGCGTCTCGTGTGTGTGTGTGTCCGTGTCTCCTGTGTGTGCGTCTCCTGTGTGTCCGCTTTTTTCTTGTGTCCGCGTCTCATGTGTGTCCATGTCTCCTGTGTGCGTGTGTCCATGTCTCCTGTGTGTGCGTGTGTGACAGAAACAAGATTCTGCCACCCTGGACATAGAGCGTGTCAACAAGGAGATGGAGGTGTTGAGGAAGCAGTACGAAGCCATGTCCCAGGAGCTGAAGGAGGCCACGCAGGAGGCTGAGGTGGCCAAGTGTCGACGTGACTGGGCCTTCCAGGAGAGAGACAAAATAGTGGCAGAGAGAGAGAGCATACGGTGAGTACAGGGGAGAGAGAAGGGAGGATGGAGAGAGGGAAAAGAAAAGGTGGGGTAGACTCACTCTTAATTAGTCTTTATTCGATTCCTTGTATCTTCTCTCCTTGCCCCCTTCTGAAACCGCATTGGAGTAAATGGTCAGAGAGTGGAAACCTTGGATCTTCCCCAATGCGTTTTGAGAAGGCAGCAAGGAGAGGGGATGCAAGGAATATTAACAGACTAAACTGTGCTGATGCTTGACGATGTCATATCCTGCCCCACCAGGACGCTGTGTGATAACCTGCGTAGGGAGAGGGACCGGGCAGTCAGCGATCTGGCCGACGCCCTGCGTAACCTTGACGACATGAGGAAGCAGAAGAACGACTCGTCACGGGAACTGAAAGAATTCAAGTGAGTCCCTGAGTCTTTATACACCACACACACACACTTTCAACTTTGTCATCCCCTCTGTATTGATGTGAATACTGGTCAGTGTGTGACTGCCATTTTAAATTCTTTCTGTTTCTTGTGACTTTGAGAGGTCGACCTCCTTCCTTATGACGAAGAAGAAAATAGTAAGATTTAGACTTTCAAGTCAACGACCCCCTCTGCCTCATAAGGACATAATGTATTTTAGTGACAGTCAGCCACCGTAGGCCAGTTTCTCCTTCAAACTTTCTTTTACACACTGCAGAATATGATCTTGCTACCGCTTTTTTGACTTGCTGGACTTGCAGCATCTTTAAATGGTAGGTAGCATAAACGCAACTACAATGAATGTATGGATTTGCGTTATTATACGCATCAAAATCCCCAATGCAAAGTTACACCTCACTTTTCTATTTTCCTATCAGAATTCCTGCAGACGCTAGCCCCGTCAGCCTGCAGACGCTAGCCCCGTCAGCCTGCAGACGCTAGCCCCGTCAGCCTGCAGACGCTAGCCCCGTCAGCCTGCAGACGCTAGCCCCGTCAGCCTGCAGACGCTAGCCCCGTTAGCCTGCAGACGCTAGCCCCGTCAGCCTGCAGACGCTAGCCCCGTCAGCCTGCAGACGCTAGCGCCGTCATAATTTGCCTGCAGACGCTAGCCCCGTCAGCCTGCAGACGCTAGCTAGCTAGCTAGCTAGCCAACCAACCATGGTCAACATGGCTAAGTAGTAGGCCAGAGTACAACACCAACTAGTCTAGCACAGGCAGGAACCTACAGAACACACACAAAAAGAGAGAGCAGAGACTTACCAATTGACGGCTGAGTTGGCTACCAAAGAAGGGCCAAGGAGCGATACCCTTCAGAGGGATTGGGAGGAAGGCTCCAAGCAGATGGAAATGATCACAACAGCACAGTCAGCTAGCTACTTTAGCGTGCTAATACTAAGCAAAGGTTGAAAAACTCTGGTAGCCTACTACACAGAGATCATGTGGGTAATCTGATTCGTTGTTTACATCACACCTCCTTGTGATTGCAGGATTGTAGCTCACCACTGCCAACACTCATTTTGCATGGCTAGTGGCTAATGTTAGCCAGCTCCGGGATGTCACTTCATGACTTGTGTGCAGAGGCGTCATGCCCATAGGAGGCACAGGGGTACTTGCCCCCTCAGACTTGTCCAAATTTTTGTTGTTGTAGTGCTACTAGCCACCTAGCAATTTTCTAAAGTTGGCTTTAGCTAGCCCACATTTTCCCAACTTCATAACTAGCTACCAAGAACCAATTTCAGGCTATCAATCAAGTTAGTTTAGACAAGATAGCTACTCAATTTTAGCTGGCATTCCTGCTGGCAAGGTTGGTAGACTTTAGAAAAATGAGCAATAACTACATTTGCTGAGTAAGTCTCACTTTCTTTTGAATGTGTTACCTAGATTTTACCAGAGAAGCAAATGTAGTTTGTTTAATAAAGAACCACAAGTCAGGAGGACACAGACCGATCAAGAGGTAGGCTTAGATATTTGGAAAATGTGACATATTTTTTACATAGAAGGTAGCATAATGATTATAGATCTAGATTGCAGGAAAAAGCTTTTTCAGGTGTTTGAAAAATGTTAAATTCTCCAACTTCCAGATGCTTCGAAACAACCCCCAGCCATCCTCACATACTTGGTGATATCACTTCCTGACCTGTGTCTTGTCACTGTGTTCAGAGAGAAGATAGAGAGCCAGCTGGACAAGGAGGCAAGGTTCTGTCAGCTGATGGCACACAGCTCCCATGACTCGGCTATCGACACAGACTCTCTGGAGTGGGAGACTGAGGTGGTGGAGTTTGAGAAGGACAGGGTCAGTCTAGAGACATCAACTACTCTTATTGATTTAATTGAATTATTATTTGCCCATGATTTCATAATTTGAGAAATTGATTTCCAAATCCTGGTAAATACATTGTCTCTGAACCGATGTATAGAAAACCAGTGTATTAAACTTAGATGTTTTCCTGCAGGATGACATGGATTTGAAGGAACTTGGGTTTGACATAGCAGAAGGGGTAAATGATCCGTATTTACCAGGAGATTGTGGAATATTTGTAACAAGAGTTGACAGAGGAAGTATTGCAGATGGAAGGTTAAGGTAATTCTCAGATTTAAAAAAAACTTTTCCATCTGTTACTTTTAACATCACTCAACACAACCTGTTCTTTCCTCATCTCCAATAACACGTTTTCACTTCCTGCTTTTCAGAGTGAACGATTGGCTGCTGAAGTTAAATGATGTGAATTTGACCAATAAGGACAGGAAGCAGGTGGTGAACGCGGTGCTTAATGGAGGCGGACTGATCAACATGGTGGTGCGCAGGAGGAAGTCTCTGGGAGGGAGGCTGGTCACCCCCATACACATCAACCTAATCGGACACAAAGGTACCAGCTTTTTTGACAAACTCTATTTAGAGTTAACGTTGGTAATGAGTGTTCTGGCACCTTCCATATTGAACTCTGCCTTATGATGCATCCCTTTTAATAATATTCCATCTAGTGGATATGGCTTTTATATCTTTGTATCCTTCTCTCTAATCCAGACAGCGGTATAGGTCTGGAGAGTGGCGTGTTTGTGACGGCCCTGGTCCAGGGGAGTCCTGCTGCCAGGGAGGGATCTCTGACAGTCGGAGACAGACTTATCGCTGTGAGTCCTTCTTCTCCTACACCTCTTTTCATCCTCCCACGTCTACTCCTCCCACGTCTACATCTACTCCTCCTGTTCTACTCCTCTTCTTCTCCTGTTCTACTCCTCTTCTCCTCCTCTTCTTCTCCTGTTCTCCTGCTCTTCTTCTCCTGCTCTTCTTCTCCTGCTCTTCTTCTCCTCTTCTTCTCCTGTTCTACTCCTCTTCTTCTCCTGTTCTACTCCTCTTCTTCTAATCCATTATCTTCCAACCTCTCCCTCCTTTTCTTTCACCTGATTTCACCCCTGTTCCATGTATGTCTCTAGTGACTTAGTGGCAGACAGAATCATAGCCAGTCATCACTCTACCTAGCAGAATGACCTGCTCTCTAATCATGATCCACCAACTGCAGCAGAAAGCATAATCCTCCAGATCCTGACGGTGAAGCTCTACTGCTTAATAAAGCTACTGGGCTTAATGTCTCCCCACTCACCTCTAATGGCAGACCAGGGCTGTGTCACAGTAGTGCACCCTATTACTCCCTACATGCTGCACTGTTTTTAACCAGAGCACATTAGGCCAAGGTCAAAAGTAATGCACTATATCGGGCTTAGGGTGCCATTTGGGATACACCCAGTTGATACTCTCACCTTAAATAGTAAAGTCAGGCTAGCTGATATGGGAGATGACTGCTCAGTGTTAGTGATTAGCGACCATTGGATCAGATGCCTGCAGATGTCAATCATGGTTGTGTATCATCTTATACGATGTCCTTGTAGTTGTTAATGAATGTAGCAGGTTATATTTCGCATATACGGTAGATGTTTAATGATGTTAGTAGGGAAAGGACTTGAACGCGCTGACCCTAGAGCGACATGCAGTCAGTGCACAATCTGCATATACTAATGCTCATTACTCCAATGTCTCAGACTAAGCTGTCAGTCCCACAGATGGAATAAACTGCTTCAAACAGTAGTGTTAAATATTCACTAGTCTGACCTCTTTTTAGAAAAGACTCAGGCTTGCATTTATTACCAAATGTCCTCTTTTCCCTCCCTGCGCCCCTCTCCCCTCCACAGTATTTTATTATCATTCGCCTCAGTCCTATTCTCATTGAAATGTGGGAATTGCATTTCTGATAGAAGAGCCGCTGGCCTGCGTTTCTGATAGAAGAGCCGCTGCAGCAGGAAGGAAGGCAGAATGCAGTCTCTAGCACTGTTCTTCGGGGGCAGAGAATCTCTTAGGGTTAGGTTCATTCTCAACCTAGGAGAACGTGTGTTTGAGAAAGGTGTAGTTTGAGTAGTATTTTTCTGAGCGTGTCCTCTGTTTTCCCCAGATCAACGGCATCGCTCTGGACAACAAGTCGGTGACGGAGTGCGAGACTCTGCTGAGGAACTGTAGGGACTCTCTAAGCCTCTCTCTCATGAAGGTGAATCTAAACTAGCCCCTTGTACTAAGCTCCTTCAATACGCAGTGGCTTAAAGTTCTCCTCCAGCCAGTGTGGTGCCACTTAACGTTCTCATTTAGGATAGGGCTTTGACTTGAAGGTTAATCTAAACTTTACCGCAAACTGGCCTTGCATTTTAGTTATCCTTGAGTCTGCAACAACCTTATTTTATTTATTTCACCTTTATTTAACCAGGTAGGCTAGTTGAGAACAAGTTCTCATTTACAACTGCGACCTGGCCAAGATAAAGCATAGCCGTGTGAACAGACAACAGAGTTACACATGAAGTAAACAATAAACAAGTCAATAACACAGAATAAATAAAAAAACATTTAAACAAAAAAGAGTCTATATACATTGTGTGCAAAAGGTATGAGGAGGTAGGCGAATAATTACAATTTAGCAGATTAACACTGGAGTGATAAATTATCAGATGGTCATGTGCAGGTAGAGATACTGGTGTGCAAAAGAGCAGAAAAGTAAATAAATAAAAACAGTATGGGGATGAGGTAGGTAAATTGGGTGGGCTATTTACCGATGGACAATGTACAGCTGCAGCGATCGGTTAGCTGCTCAGATAGCAGATGTTTAAAGTTGGTGAGGGAGATAAAAGTCTCCAACTTCAGCGATTTTTGCAATTCGTTCCAGTCACAGGCAGCAGAGAACTGGAAGGAAAGGCGGCCAAATGGGTGTTGCAATCGTGACCAGTGAACTGAGATAAGGTGGAGCTTTACCTAGCATGGACTTGTAGATGACCTGGAGCCAGTGGGTCTGGCGACGAATATGTAGCGAGGGCCAGCCGACTAGAGCATACAGGTCGCAGTGGTGGGTGGTATAAGGTACTTTAATAACAAAGCGGATGGCATTGTGATAAACTGCATCCAGTTTGCTGAGTAGAGTATTGGAAGCCATTTTGTAGATGACATCGCCGAAGTCGAGGATCGGTAGGATAGTCAGTTTTACTAGGGTAAGTTTGGCGGCGTGAGTGAAGGAGGTTTTGTTGCGAAATAGAAAGCCGATTTTGGATTGGAGATGTTTGATATGAGTCTGGAAGGAGAGTTTACAGTCTAGCCAGACACCTAGGTACTTATAGATGTCCACATATTCTAGGTCGGAACCATCCAGGCTGGTGATGCTAGTCGGGCGTGCGGGTGCAGGCAGCGAACGGTTGAAAAGGATGCATTTGGTTTTACTAGCGTTTAAGAGCAGTTGGAGGCCACGGAAGGAGTGTTGTATGGCATTGAAGCTTGTTTGGAGGTTAGATAGCACAGTGTCCAAGGAAGGGCCAGAAGTATACAGAATGGTGTCGTCTGCGTAGAGGTGGATCAGGGAATCGCCCGCGGTAAGAGCAACATCATTGATATATGCAGAGAAATGCTACAGAGGGTACTAATTTTAGTACTCATTTGAATTTCTCAATAACAAACACTTTAGATACTAATGCACTGCACAGGAGGATAGTGGCACCTTCATTGGGGAGGACAGGCAGGTAATGGCTGGCGTGGAATCATTGGAATGGTATCAAACACATTGTTTATTGTCATTCCATTTGCTCCGTTCCAGCCGTAATGAGCTGCCCCTCAGCAGCCTCCACTGCGCTGCAGTGGCTAGATATCAGGATAGTGTAATACTTTTTTAGGGGGGGAAAGTAAATGTGTTCACTATTCCTAACACACCTCTTTCTCTGTCCTCGTATGTCCCCAGTTCTTTCCTCACAGTTCGTCGGGCCAGAGCATCTTCGAGAGCCTGCGGGAGTCATCGTCCAACGGCCGTCTCTCCGAGGTACTCTCCAGGAACAGCCTCAAACACAACAGCTCCACGCAGACAGACATCTTCTGCCCTGACACAGGAGGGGGGGGTAGTAACGTCAACATCCCTGGAGAGAGGAGGAAGGGTGGGGCAGGTGAACCTGAGGAGGGGATGGGGGTGTACGGGGACATCAGGAAGCCCTTTTCCATGGTGTCTCTCCACTCAACCAGCCTTCGGCCGTCCTCTGACCTCGGTCTGGGTCCCCCGGGCCGCTACGGCCCCAGCGCCTTCCAGGAGTGCTGCTCTGGGTCCCCCTATGCCAATGCACCCCCACCCCCCATCACCTATGACCCCTCTAAACTTGCCGACTGCATCACCATGGAGACCACCCTGGAGAGGAAGCAAAGTGGTGGCACCTGGCCCAAGGTGATCGTAGGTGGGATGTCCATCGCCGTGGATACGACCACAGCGATGACTCCGACCCAACTGTCCATCTTCAAGTCGCCCAAACAGAGGAAGTCTATCTTCAACCCGGATGCCTTCAAACCACGGCCTGAGACGGCGCCCCAGTCTTCCAAGATGGAGTTCCTGTCGTCCAGTCAGCTGGTGGCCCACTCCCCGCAGCCCTACAAGATGGAGTCTCTCTTCTCCTCCTCCTCTACGGCCACACCCACACCTCCGACTCCGCCCACCCGCAACGATTCGTTCAAATTCAAACACAAACAGCAGAGCAGCTCTGCTTCCGACTGCACGCTTACCTCCGACGGGGACAAAGGGGAGGCTGTTGCCATGGTTATGGGGGAGAGCAGTGGGGAACGAGAGAGGGACAGGAACGGGAACCACTACTTCCTGGACGGGAAGGTCCTGACACAGAGGAAGTCATGTGACGAGGACATTGGGCGAACCCGGGGTGAGGAGCCTGAGGTAAAGAGGCCCCGCCCTAAATCTGCCCCAGCGCTCAGACGTAGGATGACCCCCCAGTCCATCACCCTGCCCTCCTTCCAGGTCAGTTTGTTATTAATGTGATGCTATCTAAAGTGCTTTTCACAAGGGCCGGTCACAATAGTCTACCCTAAAGGCTTCCTCTCCTCCATCTACAGTGACGTTAAAGGACTGAACAGGTGAAGGCACCCTCTTATGTTGCGTGCACCTTCCAAGACTATGTTTAACATCAACTGTGATCGAGTAGAGGAGAGGATGCCACTTAAGACTATAGAGATGCGTCTTATGTCTCAAAACACAAAGAGAGTAACTGCTTGATACTTCTGCACAGAGTTCCAGGCAATAAGCAGACCATGTCTCACAGTGCTGAGCCAGGGGCTGTGGTCCCGTCCCAACACTCTCAAAAGGCTCCTTTAGTCTCCTCTTCCTGTTTCTGCTCCTGGTTATTGAACTTATTGAACTGTGATTGTCATCCCAACACTCTGAAATGGGTTCTTCTCCTTATTCACCTGCTGTTTCTGCTGTTCACCTGCTGTTTCTGTTTATCATCATTTATCAAATCAACTAATTGATTTCTGTATCTGTCAATCACAAGAGCTACTCCAATGATGATCACTCTCCAGAGCCCAGAGAGATGCTTCGCTCCTCCCCCAACCGCTTCCACAGACAGAGTGTGGGCTTCGGCCCCACAGTCTACAACGGTACCTTGTCTGCAAGTGAGTCTCTCACGCACGCACGCATCAAAAAGAAAAGGGGATACCTAGTCAGTTGTACAATTGAATGCATTCAACTTAAATGCGTCTTCTGCATTTAACCCAACCCCTCTGAATCAGAGAGGTGCGGGGGGCTGCCTTAATCAACATCCATGTCCTCAGAGCAGTTGTTCTTGGGGGTCAACTGCCTTGCTCAAGAGCAGAATGGAATATTTTTCCACATTGTCCGCTTGGAACCAGCGAATTACTGGCCCAATGCTCTTAACCGTTCCTCCCATCTAACCAGTGTGTTCCTCCCATCTAACCAGTGTGGTAATGTTCTCAAACCAGTGTGTGTTGTGTTGTCAGATTCGGCCCATCGTGGCCTGGCCCCGTGTCCAGCAGTGACTGCTGTGATGAGGAACCCAGTATACACAGTCCGCAGCCACAGAGTCCACACCAACAACTGTCCCTCTGTCTCCTCCCAGATCTGCCAACACCAGCACAACAACCAACACCACAGGTAACTACCCCAGACAGAATAACTGCCCCGAAAACCAAGATGCCCAGTCATTCTTAACGGGGGCAAATGACTGTTTCGTCTAAATTACAGTATAGTGGCTTAAAAATATGATGCCATTGCTGAAGTAGGCAAATAATTCATAGGAAACAACTTGGTCATCATTATAATGTAGTCAAATTTACTTTAGACAGATGGCAAGGTTGCTATTAGTAAGGAAAGTTTGTTAAAAATACCTAGCAATGCTAATGTTAGCTAGGTTAAATGCTCTCCCCTCAATCTTAGCTAGCTAACGTTGAACAACATGTGAAGTCTGTGACGACATTACAGTGATGACCAAAGGTTTTTCTACTAATTAGTTGCCTTCTTTTGAAATGTCCTCCTGTTTGAGAATGTATTGAGTTCAGTCGTGCACGTTCAGTCGTGCACCAGTCCTCAAGATGCATTTTATAACAATGGCGTGCGTAAATGACGCTATGTGCAACCCATGAATTATGTAGTTAGAGTGTGTGTGTGTGTGTATCAGTCCGCAGCACCAGGGTCGTCTGAGCCTGGACCTGAGCCAGAAGCGTCCAGCAGCAGACTACTCATCGTCCTCGTCACGCAGCAGCAGCACCTCCCATGGTACCAACTCACTACCCTCCAGCGCTCGCCTGGGCCTTGGTCAGTCAGTCAGTCACCCACGCATGCCACACACACAACACTCATATTATACAGTACATGCTTACACACACACACTCTCATGGACTTTTCCTCTATTCCATCAGGTTGGTCCAGTAACGTCCAGTACCGGACAGAGAGGATAAAGATCCCCTCCACTCCCCGCTACCCACGGTCCATGCTGGGCTCTGACAGAGGTACATGCATGGATAGAGCAATGAACGGATTAATTTATGCATGGATGGATGATTGAACAAACAAATGGCTGGATGGATGAATGAATGTATTAACTTTTAAGATTCCTGTTCCCTGAATATTGGGCATCTCTACCAATATTTTCTGACGCTGGACCCAATGGGCCTTTAGAGCACTGATTTTCCACTCAACTAAAGAACTTATTCCAAGTCAAACAGCTACACTCATGTATTCTCGGAGGAGAATGTGACAGCCCTGTTAGCAGCTCATTTAAAGGTGCTGTGATTTACTGCTGAAAGAGGGGGGACGAAAAGAGTCATAACACTAAACTCAGGGAAACACTTGGTTAATCGTATAGATTTTCGGTCCCTCGACGTTAAAGCTGGGGGCGAACATGCTTGTGTCTGGTATTTCCAACCTGATTACCTCTGAGAAATGATAGAGATGGCCGCCTCGCTTCGCGTTCCTAGGAAACTATGCAGTTTTTTTGTTTTTTTACGTTTTATTTCTTACATTAGTACCCCAGGTCATCTTAGGTTTCATTACATACAGTCGAGAAGAACTACTGAACATAAGAGCAGCGTCATCTCACCATCAGTACGACCAAGAATATGACTTTCGCGAAGCGGATCCTGCGTTCTGCCTTTCACCCAGGACAACGGAATGGATCCCAGCCGGCGACCCCAAAAAACGACTTCGAAAAAGGGGAAAACGAAGCGGTCTTCTGGTCAGGCTCCGGAGACGGGCACATCGCGCGCCACTCCCTAGCATTCTACTCGCCAATGTCCAGTCTCTTGACAACAAGGTTGATGAAATCCGAGCAAGGGTAGCATTCCAGAGGGACATCAGGGACTGTAACGTTCTTTGCTTCACGGAAACATGGCTCACTGGAGAGACGCTATCGGAGTCGGTGCAGCCAGCTTGTTTCTCCACGCATCGCGCCGACAGAAACAAACATCTTTCTGGTAAGAAGAGGGGCGGGGGCGTATGCTTTATGGTTAACGAGACGTGGTGTGGTCACAACAACATACAGGAACTCAAGTCCTTCTGTTCACCTGATTTAGAATTCCTCACAATCAAATGTCGACCGCATTATCTACCAAGGGAATTCTCTTCGATTATAATCACAGCCGTATATATTCCCCCCCAAGCATGGCTCTGAACTAACTTTATTTGACTCTTTGCAAACTTGAATCCATATATCGGGAGGCTGCATTCATTGTAGCTGGGGATTTTAACAAGGCTAATCTGAAAACAAGACTCCCTAAATTGTATCAGCATATCGATTGCGCAACCAGGGCTGGAAAAACCTTGGATCATTGCTATTCCAACTTCCGCGACGCATATAAGGCCCTGCCCCGCCCTCCTTTCGGAAAAGCTGACCACGACTCGATTTTGTTGATCCCTGCCTACAGACAGAAACTAAAACAAGAAGCTCCCGCGCTGAGGTCTGTTCAAAGCTGGTCCGACCAATCTGATTCCACACTCCAAGACTGCTTCCATCACGTGGACTGGGATATGTTCCGTATTGTGTCAGACGACAACAACATTGACGAATACGCTGATTCGGTGTGCGAGTTCATTAGAACGTGTGTTGAAGATGTCGTTCCCATAGCAACGATTAAAACATTCCCAAACCAGAAACCGTGGTTTGATGGCAGCATTCGCGTGAAACTGAAAGCGCGAACCACTGCTTTTAATCAGGGCAAGGTGACTGGAAACATGACCGAATACAAACAGTGTAACTATTCCCTCCGCAAGGCAATCAAACAAGCTTAAGCGTCAGTATAGAGACAAAGTAGAATCTCAATTCAACGGCTCAGACACGAGGTATGTGGCAGGGTCTACAGTCAATCACAGATTACAAAAAGAAAACCAGCACCGTCACGGAGCAGGATGTCTTGCTCCCAGGCAGACTAAATAACTATTTTGCCCGCTTTGAGGACAATACAGTGCCACTGACACTGCCCGCAACTAAAACATGCGGACTCTCCTTCACTGCAGCCGACGTGAGGAAAACATTTAAACGTGTCAACCCTCGCAAGGCTGCAGGCCCAGATGGCATCCCCAGCCGCGCCCTCAGAGCATGCGCAGACCAGCTGGCTGGTGTGTTTACGGACATATTCAATCAATCCCTATCCCAGTCTGTTGTTCCCACATGCTTCAAGAGGGCCACCATTGTTCCTGTTCCCAAGAAAGCTAAGGTAACTGAGCTAAACGACTACCACCCCGTCGCACTCACTTCCATCATCATGAAGTGCTTTGAGAGACTAGTCAAGGACCATATCACCTCCACCCTACCTGACACCCTAGACCCACTCCAATTTGCTTACCGCCCAAATAGGTCCACAGACGATGCAATCTCAACCACACTGCACACTGCCCTAACCCATCTGGACAAGAGGAATATCTATGTGAGAATGCTGTTCATCGACTACAGCTCGGCATTTAACACCATAGTGCCCTCCAAGCTCGTCATCAAGCTCGAGACCCTGGGTCTCGACCCCGCCCTGTGCAACTGGGTACTGGACTTCCTGAAGGGCCGCCCCCAGGTGGTGAGGGTAGGCAACAACAACTCCACCCCGCTGATCCTCAACACTGGGGCCCCACAAGGGTGCGTTCTGAGCCCTCTCCTGTACTCCCTGTTCACCCATGACTGCATGGCCACGCACGCCTCCAACTCAATCATCAAGTTTGCGGACGACACAACAGTGGTAGGCTTGATTACCAACAACGACGAGACGGCCTACAGGGAGGAGGTGAGGGCCCTCGGAGTGTGGTGTCAGGAAAATAACCTCTCACACAACGTCAACAAAACTAAGGAGATGATTGTGGACTTCAGGAAACAGCAGAGGGAACACCCCCCTATCCACATCGATGGAACAGTAGTGGAGAGGGTAGTAAGTTTTAAGTTCCTCGGCGTACACATCACAGACAAACTGAATTGGTCCACCCACACAGACAGCATCGTGAAGAAGGTGCAGCAGCGCCTCTTCAACCTCAGGAGGCTGAAGAAATTTGGCTTGTCACCAAAAGCACTCACAAACTTCTACAGATGCACAATCGAGAGCATCCTGTCGGGCTGTATCACCGCCTGGTACGGCAACTGCTCCGCCCACAACCGTAAGGCTCTCCAGAGGGTAGTGAGGTCTGCACAACTCATCACCGGGGGCAAACTACCTGCCCTCCAGGACACCTACACCACCCGATGTCACAGGAAGGCCATAAAGATCATCAAGTTCAACAACCACCTGAGCCACTGCCTGTTCACCCCGCTATCATCCAGAAGGCGAGGTCAGTACAGGTGCATCAAAGCTGGGACCGAGAGACTGAAAAACAGCTTCTATCTCAAGGCCATCAGACTGTTAAACAGCCACCACTAACATTGAGTGGCTGCTGCCAACACACTGACTCAACTCCAGCCACTTTAATAAGGGGAATTGATGGGAAATGATGTAAAATATATCACTAGCCACTTTAAACAATGCTACCTAATATAATGTTTACATACCCTACATTACCCATCTCATATGTATATGTATATACTGTACTCTATATCATCTACTGCATCTTTATGAAATACATGTATCACTAGCCACTAACTATGCCACTTTGTTTACATACTCATCTCATATGTATATACTGCACTCAATACCATCTACTGTATCTTGCCTATGCCGCTCTGTACCATCACTCATTCATATATCTTTATGTACATATTCTTTATCCCCTTACACTTGTGTCTATAAGGTAGTAGTTTTGGAATTGTTAGCTAGATTACTTGTTGGTTATTACTGCATTGTCGGAACTAGAAGCACAAGCATTTCGCTACACTCGCACTAACATCTGCTAACCATGTGTATGTGACAAATAAAATTTGATTTGATACTTGAACTATGGACCAATTCTCTCCCTCTCGTCCTACTACCATGTTTGAACTGTTTTGAGCATTTTAATTATTTTTACTACGGTTGTAAGAATGACAAACACATTTTCCTTTTGGGATTGTTTAAGTACATTCTCATCTCATTTTAAGTTTCTTCCCCTCTCTTCTCCCCCCTCTCCCTTCGTCTCTCCCCGGCCCCTCGCCTCCAGGCTCCCTGTCCCATTCAGAGTGCAGCAGCCCCAGCCTCATCACTCCACCCCACTCACCTCTCAACCTGGAGACTTCCTCCTTCGCTAGCAGCCAATCACAGAGCTCTATCTCCACCCTGCCCAGATTCTCCGTCAGCCCTGTGCCAGTAGGAGAGCGGAGGAAAGACCGGTAGGAAGGAAAAGACGAGACAAGTGGGGGAAAAAATAAGAATGATTTTGAAAAGGGCAGGAAGGTGTAAAACCATGTCTGTAGTACCTCCTGCCACCAGCAGTTCTATGTGGTGACTCTGTTCCAGTACTAGAACACATGATTCAATTGGTCAAATAATCACCAAGTCCTTTATTAGTTGAATCAGATGTGCATGTACTGGAATAGGCTGAGGGTACTCGAGGAGAGGTTTGGCAATAATACAAATAGGAAGTGTGTGATGTATTGATTATAGATCAGTTATAATGCTGTTGGTAAATGCAGTATGCTGCTGTCATTTCTCTTTGTAGCCTGATCCCAGATCTGTTTGTGCTTTAGCCAAGTCCCCTGACTATGCCAGTGGAATGACGATGTTAGAAGGTTTTGCTAAAGCACACACAGAAGGAACCAGGCTAGTATTGTTTATTTTTCTGTTTTTCTTATCACAGCAGGACTGTTTGGCCTCTGCATATTTTCTATTTTTCACCACCTTGCTGTCTTTCTTCCTCTGCCCTGTCTGCTTTTCTCTCCTCCATCTCCTCCCTCGTTTCTTCTATCTGCCATGCGTGTAAATGTCTCCAGGTCTCTGTACCGTAACAGGTCTTTTCTGAGGATCCCTCTGGCTGCTAGGCCGAGGTTCTCCTCTCTCAGGAGCCTCAGGTTCGTTGGATCCACCTCAGACACAGATGATCTTACTGTTAACATGCTTGAGATAAAGAGAGAGACCCAGGCTTGTCCAGAAACAACCCCTACGCTGAGGCCTAGTAACAAGGAGAGAGCCCATCGAGATCTGGTCTAGACACCTGGGATGTATAAAGCATGTGTTGTGTGGTATTTCTCAACCCGAACAACAGTTAGGCCTCAATCCCACCTTCCAGTCAAACAGGTCTGTGCATGCTAGGTTTACAAAGATCCAGAAAACCTGCCCAACTATTCCTCTTGATTCAGATTTGATAGATTGATGTGTGCTGTCTCTCAATTGTGTTTGTTTGATTGGACTTGTTTGAAATTACGTGGCCCCTTGTTTCATGTGTAAAGTCATTCTCACTGAAGCTGCATGCTACTGAAGGTTTGTGAACTTTTGCAGATTGCATGGCATTCTCTGTGTGTTTGGGTCCAATCCTAGTCCTGATGCTGAGTGTGAAGCTACCTCTGAGTCCACCTCACCACCTTTTGCTTTTCTTCGTCTTTTAGCACACTGTTTGTCCCTTTTTTATTTCTGACTGTTGGTCCTTCCTGTGAAATATAATATGGCTCTGTGTATGAGCTATGCCTATGTATTGTGAAAATCAACATGTGTGTTTCATAGCACCCTAGTCCCTATGTAGTGCACTACTTTTGTCCAGACCCTTATTGGGGAGTTGACATGTAGCCCTGATGTTTATTCTCATCCCTCCCTCTCATCAGGCCGTACCTGGAGGAACCTCGGAACGTGATCGTTCACAAAGGGGCGGAGCCTCTGGGCATCTCTATCGTCGGTGGCGAGAACGGCGGCATCTTCGTCTCCAAGGTGACGGGAGGCAGCATCGCCCACCAGGCCGGCCTGGAGTACGGTGACCAACTCCTCGAGGTAACTTCCTGTTTCATTTCTTCCTGGCAGGGTTAAGGATCAAATACATTTCAGATCAGGAGGAAATTGTCAATGTGATTCTGTGATGAAGTTTATTCCTATTAATGGAATAAAACATTGTAGTAATTTACAGCACCAGTTAAAAGTTTGTACACACCTACTAATTCTAGGGTTTTTCTTTATTTTTACTATTTTCTACATTGTCGAATAATTGAAGACAACAAAACTATGAAATAACACATGTGGAATCATATAGTAACCCAAAAAGTGTTACACAAATCAAAATATATTTTAGATATTTCAAAGTAGCCATCCTTTGCCTTGATGACAGCTTTGCACACTCTTGGCATTTTCATTGTTTTAGTTTACAACTATTTACAATAGTTCCACTCTTCATACCTCTGATACCTCCTTTGTCCCACCTCCCACACATGCGGTGACCTCACCCATTACAACCAGCATGTCCAGAGATACAACCTCTCTTATCATCACCCAGTGCCCGGGCTTACCTCCGCTGTACCCGCACCCCACCATATCCCTGTCTGCGCATTATGCCCTGAATATATTCTACCATGCCCAGAAATCTGCTCCTTTTATTCTTTGTCCCCAACGCTCTAGGCGACCAGTTTTGATAGCCTTTAGCCGCACCCTCATACTACTCCTCCTCTGTTCCGCGGGTGATGTGGAGGTAAACCCAGGTACTGCATGTCCCCAGGCACCATCATTTGTTGACTTCTTTGATCGAAAAAGCCTTGGTTTCATGCATGTCAACATCAGAAGCCTCCTCCCTAAGTTTGTTTTACTCACTGCTTTAGCACACTCTGCCAACCCTGATGTCGTTGCCGTGTCTGAATCCTGGCTTAGGAAGGCCACCAAAAATTCTGAGATTTCCATACCCAACTATAACATTTTCCGTCAAGATAGAACTGCCAAAGGGGGAGGAGTTGCAATCTACTGCAAAGAGAGCCTGCAGAGTTCTGTCCTACTATCCAGGTCCATACCCAAACAGTTCGAACTACTAATTAAAATAATTACTCTCTCCAGAAATAAGTCTCACACTGTTACCGCCTGCTACCGACCCCCCTCAGCTCCCAGCTGTGCCCTGGACACCATTTGTGAATTGATCGCCCCCCATCTAGCTTCAGAGTTTGTTCTGTTGGCCGACCTAAACTGGGATATGCTTAACACCCCGGCAGTCCTACAATCTAAGCTAGATGCCCTCAATCTCGCACAAATCATCAAGGAACCCACCAGGTACAACCCTAAATCTGTAAACAAGGGCACCCTCATAGATGTTATCCTGACCAACTGGCCCTCCAAATACACCTCCGCTGTCTTCAATCAGGATCTCAGCGATCACTGCCTCATTGCATGTATCCGCTGCGGGTCCGCAGTCAAACGACCACCCCTCATCACTGTCAAATGCTCCCTAAAACACTTCTGCGAGCAGGCCTTTCTAATCGACCTGGCCCGGGTATCCTGGAAGGATATTGACCTCATCCCGTCAGTTGAGGATGCCTGGTCATTCTTTAAAAGTAACTTCCCCACCATTTTAGATAAGCATATTCCGTTCAAAAAATGCAGAACTAAGAACAGATATAGCCCTTGGTTCACTCCAGACCTGACTGCCCTCGACCAGCACAAAAACATCCTGTGGCGGACTGCAATAGCATCGAATAGTCCCCGCGATATGCAACAGTTCAGGGAAGTCAGGAACCAATACACGCAGTCAGTCAGGAAAGCAAAGGCCAGCTTTTTCAAGCAGAAATTTGCATCCTGTAGCTCTAACTCCAAAAAGTTCTGGGACACTGTAAAGTCCATGGAGAACAAGAGTACCTCCCAGGCTAGGTAACACGGTCACCACCGATAAATCCATGATAATCGAAAACTTCAACAAGCATTTCTCAATGGCTGGCCATGCCTTCCTCCTGGCTACTCCAACCTCGGACAACAGCCCCCCCCCCCCCCCCCCCCCGCAGCTACTCGCCTAAGCCTCCCCAGCTTCTCCTTTACCCAAATCCAGATAGCAGATGTTCTGAAAGAGCTGCAAAACCTGGACCTGTACAAATCAGCTGGGCTTGACAATCTGGACCCTCTATTTCTGAAACTATCTTCCGCCATTGTCGCAACCCCTATTACCAGCCTGTTCAACCTCGCTTTCATATCGTCTGAGATCCCCAAGGATTGGAAAGCTGCCGCGGTCATCCCCCTCTTCAAAGGGGGAGACACCCTGGACCCAAACTGTTACAGACCTATATCCATCCTGCCCTGCCTATCTAAGGTCTTCGAAAGCCAAGTCAACAAACAGATCACTGACCATCTCGAATCCCACCGTACCTTCTCCGCTGTGCAATCTGGTTTCCGAGCTGGTCACAGGTGCACCTCAGCCACACTCAAGGTACTAAACGATATCATAACCGCCATCGATAAAAGACAGTACTCTGCACTCTCCGACCTAGAGTATGTGGACATTTATAAGTACCTAGGTGTCTGGCTAGACTGTAAACTCTCCTTCCAGACTCATATCAAACATCTCCAATCTAAAATCGGCTTTCTATTCCGCAACAAAGCCTCCTTCACTCACTCCGCCAAACTTACCCTAGTAAAACTGACTATCCTACCGATCCTCGACTTCGGCAATGTCATCTACAAAATAGCTTCCAATACTCTACTCAGCAAACTGGATGCAGTTTATCACAATGCCATCTGTTTTGTTACTAAAGCACCTTATACCACCCACCACTGCGACCTGTATGCTCTAGTCGGCTGGCCCTCGCTACATATTCGTCGTCAGACCCACTGGCTCCAGGTCATATACAAGTCCATGCTAGGTAAAAGTCCATGCAAAAATCGCTGAAGTTGGAGACTTTTATCTCCCTCACCAACTTTAAACATCTGCTATCTGAGCAGCTCTTTTGCACACCAGTATCTCTACCTGCACATGACCATCTGATCATTTATCACTCCAGTGTTAATCTGCAAAATTGTAATTATTCGCCTTCTTCCTCATGCCTTTTGCACACAATGTATATAGACTTTTTCTTTTTTTTTCTACTTTTTTCTAATATTGACTTGTTTATTGTTTACTCTGTGTTGTTGTCTGTTCACACTGCTATGCTTTATCTTGGCCAGGTCGCAGTTGTAAATGAGAACTTGTTCTCAACTAGCCTACCTGGTTAAATAAAGGTTAAATAAAAAATAAAAAATATTCATTTTTCAAATCATATGAGCAAAAAAAATGTCACTTTATCTGGGACGCTAAACCAGACAAAATAAAACGAGCCTATCTATATAATGAATATGAATTAGGTGGGTTGAGATGATTAAATATAAAAGCACTAACCCTCTCTAAAAGCTTCACTCATTCAAAAGGTTTATTTGAACCCTAAATGGATCTCAAGTAGATTACTAAGAAAAGCTCATCCATTGTTTAAAAATTGCCTTCTTGCCTTTGTGCAGATTGCCATGTCGCATTTTCTAAAATATCTATATTTATGGGAAAGATGTTTGAAAAGGGTATATTGTTCTTAAATGATATTGTAAATTGTAATGGGAGAGTTATGTTCTTCATGGAGTTCAGAATTGTACGGGAAGGTCTGCTCAATCCAAGAGTACCACCAATTGATTACAGCATTACCCCAAAAATGGAGGAGGCAGGTGGCAGCGGGAGGAGGTAGGGAACGGGTCCATCTGCCCAATATAAAGGATCATAACTTGTGGAGGAATAAAAATAGCATACATAGGAAAGTATACCAGTTCCATTTGAGGACCAGAATGTTGACAACTGTGCCATACAGATTGCAAAATAGTTGGGAAGAGATTTGATGGTACAGGGTGGTGTATGAGTTGATATATAAAACAACCCAAAATTCAAGACTTTGTGCTTTTCAGCTAAAATTATTATATAGAATTCTTTCCACCAACAAAATGTTGAATATTTGGGGCATCAAATCATCGAAGCTCTGCAGATTTTGTTACAGATTCATTAACACATTTATTTTGGTATTGCCATAAGGTAGCCTGTTTCTGGGTTCAGGAATGGCTGAAAATGCATAGAATTGATCTAAAATTGACCCTAGAAATAGTACTGTTAGGAGATGGAGAGACCGGGTCAGTCAATTACTAATATACTGATACTCTTAGTAAAAGTATTTGTCTTCAACTCGCAATCTGTGGATTCTATTCAATTAGATTGAAATTGTACGTTAAACGTCACAGCATAGTTGAAAGATATGTGTTGCGTAGGAACCCTAGGTGGGATGGGCTGAGGGTTGGTATGTGGAATTGGAGACAAGTTGGAGTGGAGTTGCTGTGTGGGAGATGGAATGATGGTCAAAGATAAACCTACAATTAAAAATCAAAAAAATCAAAATGAAACATAATAAAAAGTATGTTTAAATGACACTAAGTGGCAGTGTTTTTACAACTAATGCCTGCCGAGGCTGATGCCGTGCAGGTGTTTGTACACATGCTCTCATTCAAATAAACACATACAAGAACACACACATACATGTAATAGTGCCAGACATGCACACAAACATATAAAGTTGGCATTGCTGTTATGATTCCAGTTGTCCTTGATGTCCTTTGTTTTACATTTATTATTTTTTGGGGGGGGGGGGGGGGGGGGGGGGGGGATCTTGGAGGTTTCAGGTTAACGTTTTTTGGCCTGGTGGGAGAACTGTCAACGAGCCCTTGAGCAAGGCATTGACCCTGGATGCTTCTGTGTATCGCTCTGAATGAGATCTGTTAGATGACTTGTATGATGTAGTTGTTGAGCGGCTTCACTGCAAGTTTTGAATATTCAATAAAAACATGTTTTATTATTAATGCCTGAATATGGCCTGTAGAATTGAGAAGTGCTGTTTATTTTCAGTGAGGATTTTTCAATAACATGTAAACTTTCTCTTCTCCTCCAGTATAACGGTATTAACCTGCGTAATGCCACAGAGCAGCAGGCCAGGCTGATCATTGGTCAGCAGTGTGACACCATCACCATTATGGCTCAATACAACCCCCACATGTACCAGCTGGGAAACCCCTCACGATCCAGGTAAACAATGACATTTCTTCCCAGTGGTCAATTTACATAAATATATGACTAATCAAAGATAATGTCAGTCTTTCATACTTCAAAAGGCGTGTAAAATTGACCTAGGACATGCCATGACAAATCTCGTAGTCATATAAAATATACAGGCCTCATTTACCACTTTTTAAATAGATGGTACCAATATTTAACCTTTTATTTAACTAGGCAAGTCAGTTAAGAAAATAAATCTTATTTCCAATGATGGCCTACACCGGCCAAACCCGTCCTGTGGGACTCCCAATCACGGCTGGTTGTGATACAGCCTGGATTCGAACCAGGGTGTCTGTAGTGACACCTCTAGCACTGAGATGCAGTGCCTTAGACCGCTGCGTAACTCGGGAGCCCATTCTAAGGTTTTTCTCTCTCTGCGTGTGTAGTTCTGGTCTGGAGCCGGTGAGCAGCCAGTTCACGCCCCAGGGCAGTGGAGCCACCACCCCAGACAACCACTCTACTATAGACACTCTGAGTGAACAGGACGAAGGAACACTCACCCCCTCCTCCAAACAGACCACCCCTACAACTAGTCCTCACAGCTTCATCAGGTAACACACACCTCTGCCGGGCCCACCTCTGACTGCTCCAGCCTCTCCAACTTCATGTGGATTTGTGTATATTGCAGGGGTTGGGTACCGCAGAAGACACATTTCTGTTTGGTAAGGTATTCGCGTTCTTCCCTTCTCCACTCCAGGGTGTCGTCAGAGGGCAGTCGTAAGGTGTGTGAGCCGCGGGTGGTGACGGTGCTCAGGGCCCAGGGTGCAGAGCTGGGGCTGGGGCTGTGTGGAGGGAACCTCCGGGGGGTCTATGTAAAGAGTCTGGAGGAGGACAGCCCTGCTAGGGGACCAGAGGGCCTGCAGCCTGGGGACCTCATACTGGAGGTAGGTTACATACACCAGCATGTAGGTGGACACACACACACACAAGGTCTATCACAACTTTTTTTTATGAGCGAACATTTTTCACTGTGCAGCATCTCTGCCAAAGCCCATCGCTGTTTTCCTTGCCTGTCTTTGTTCCTTTATCGATTGCCCCTCTCCTCTCTTTCTCTAATTCTACACTGTGGTGTACCTACACGGCCAATCTCTAGAAGTAGAGTAACTCGCACTGTCCCATTCCTGTCATGCTCCCACTCTGTCACTTTAATCTCTGTTCTTCAAGCAGGCCTAGAGCCTTGTCATCTGTCCATTTTCCTCCTCTCTCGTCGTCCTCCTAATCAATAGACAGACATGCAACCAAAAAACCACAGAGGCTGAAGGAGTCTGTTTTACTCTGTGGACCAGCCCAGGGCTTTGAAATGAATGTATTGATTGGTCTAGACACTGCCAAAATCTATCACTCATCTCTTTCACTCTCTATTTCCCTTTCTCTCTCTGTATCTCACACTCTTGCTCCTTCTCACCCCCCTCTCCCTCTGTCATAATTTTTTTGACATTTCTTTGTGTAATGATGTTTACCCAATAAGGGGGTTTGTAAATTCCAATTCCCTATCTCAGTATGGGTCAGTGAATATGAAGAACAAGACGGTGGAGGAGATGTATGTAGAGATGCTGAAGCCGGCCGAGACAGTCACTCTCAGAGTCCAACAACGACCTGACGACTTCAACATGGTTAAAGACACACCGGGGGACGGCTTCTATATCAGGTGCACACACACACACCGGTCTCCAAAATGCCTGTTTCATGATGCACCAGTGAAGCCCATGGAGAGGAACTCTCATCATCTAAAGCAATTATGTCCCACATCCAGGAGAATCATCCTCTGTTACACTATAGAGATACTGTCTGTCTGTTTATATGTCTGTATATATGTATATTTGGGGTCACTTAGAAATGTCCTTGTTTTTGAAAGAAAGAAAAGCACATTTCTCAACTGGCAGCTTCATTAAATAGTATCTGCAAAACACCAGTCTCGACGTCAACAGCGAAGAGGTGACTCCGGGATGCTGGCCTTCTACGCAGAGTTGCAAACAATAAGCCATATCTGTCTGGCCATTAAAAAGAAAACAAGAGTGGCAAAAGAACAGACTGGACAGAAGAACTCTGCCTAGAAGGCCAGCATCTCGGAGTTGCCTCTTCGCTGTTGACGTCGAGACTGGTGTTTTGCAGGTACTATTTAATCAAGCTGCCAGTTGAGGACTTGTGAGGCGTCTGTTTCTCAAACTAGACATTCTAATGTACTTGTTCTCTTGCTCAGTTGTGCCCGGGGCCTCCCACTGCTCTTTCTATACTGGTTAGGGCCAGTTTGCGCTGTTCTGTGAAGGGAGTTGTACAGTCGTGGCCAAAAGTTTTGAGAATGACACATATACATTTTCACAGTCTGCTGCCTCAGTGTCTTCAGATATTTTTGTCAGATGTTACTATGGAATACTGAAGTATAATTACAAGCATTTCATTAGTGTCAAAGGCTTTTATTGACAATTACATAAAGTTGATGCAAAGAGTCAATATTTGCAGTGTTGACCTTTCTTTTTCAAGACCTCTGCAATCCGCCCTGGCATGTTGTCAATTAACTTCTGGGCCACCTGACTGATGGTAGCCCTTTCTTGCATAATCAATGCTTGGAGTTGGGTTTTTGTTTGTCCACCCGCCTCTTGAGGATTGACCACAAGTTCTCAATGGGATTAAGGTCTGGGGAATTTCCTGGCCATGAACACAAAATATTGATATTTTGTTCCCCGAGCCACTTAGTTATCACTTTGGCCTTATGGCAAGGTGCTCCATCATGCTGGAAAAGACATTGTTCTTCACCAAACTGTTCCTGGATGGTTGAGAGAAGTTGCTCTCGGAGGATGTGTTGGTACCATTCTTTATTCATGGCTGTGTTCTTAGGCAAAATTGTGAGTGAGCCCACTCCCTTGGTTGAGAAGCAACCCCACACATGAATGGTCTCAGAATGATTTACTGTTGGCATGACACAGGACTGATGGTAGCGCTCACCTTGTCTTCTCCGGACAAGCTTTTCTTCGGATGCCCTAAACAATCGGAAAGGGAAAATGACCTTAACCCAGTCCTCAGCGGTCCAATCCCTGTACCTTCTGCTGAATATCAGTCTGTCCCTTCTGCAGAATATCAGTCTGTCCCTGATGTTTTTCCTGGAGAAAAGTGGCTTCTTTGCTGTCCTTCTTGACACCAGGCCACCCTTCAAAAGTCTTCGCCTCACTATGCATGCAGATGCACTCACACCTGCCTGCTGCCATTCCTGAGCAAGCTCTGTACTGGTGGTGCTCCAATCCCGCAGCTGAATCAACTTTAGGAGACGGTCCTGGCGCTTGCTGGACATTCTTGGTTGCCTTGAAGCCTTCTTCACAACAATTGAGCCGCTCTCTTTGAAGTTCTTGATGATCCGATAAATAGTTGATTTAGGTGCAATCTTACTTGCAGCAATATCCTTGCCTGTGAAGCCATTTTTGTGCTAAGCAATGATGATGGCACGTGTTTCCTTGCATGTAAGCATGGTTGACAGAAGAAGAACAATGATTCCAAGCATCACCCTCCTTTTTGAAGCTTCCAGTCTGTTATTCGAACTCCATCAGCATGACCGAGTGATCTCCAGCCTTGTCCTCGTCAACACACACACCTGTGTTAACAAGAGAATCACTGACATGATGTCAGCTGGTCCTTTTGTGGCAGGGCTGATATGCAGTGGAAATGTTTTTGGGGATTCAGTTCATTTGCCTGGCAAAGAGGAACTATACAATTAATTGCAATTCATCTGATCACTCTTCATAACATTCTGGAGTACATGCAAATTGCCATCATACAAACTGCGGTGGCAGACTTTGACACAAATTTTCATTCTCAAAACTGACAGGGCCTTCACACACAGATTGACACACACAGATATGCTGAGAAAAAGAGCTATGGGGCTCCAACCTCAGTGGGCTAGACTTTAAAGGGGAATAGGTACGAATGCTCGCTCACATAGGAGCGCACACACACACACACACACACACAGTCAGTTAACACACACACACACTAACCCTCTCTCCATTCCACCCCTCTCGCTCTCCCCCTCGCCGTACTTCCCCCCTCCATCTCTCTAGAGCACTTTATGAGCGGACTGCGGAGGCAGAGCTGGACCTGAGTTTTCAGAAGGATGACATCCTGTATGTGGATGATACTCTACCAATGGGCAGCTTCGGCAGCTGGATGGTCTGGCAGCTGGATGAGAACGCACAGCGGATCCAGAGAGGACAGATCCCCAGCAAATACATGTAAGACACACACACACACACACACTACTAAGTTATTAGCTGATACCAGTTAGTCTCTCCTTATCATTTGGGTAACTTCCGTGTGTCATGATGAGTCTTGTGTGTGTGCAGGATGGACCAGGAGTTGTACCGACACAGTATGACAGAGCTGAAGGAAGACAAGGACAGTAAGAGTCTGTCTGCTGCCGCCAGGAGATCCTTCTTCAGGAGGAAGCACAAACACAAACGCAGCGGCTCTAAAGACGGCAAGGAACTGGTGGCCCAGGACGCCATTAGCACAGACTCCATACCATTTCTAGAGGGTGAGGACACACACACCTTTACATGGACAGAGTATGAGGCTTCGTGTGTAACGCTACCCCACTGACTGATTTGTGTGTGTGTGTCTCTCCCCCTCAGACTGTGTGAGCCTGGCGTACCAGCGGGTCCAGAAGGTAGTGTGTGTTTCCTCTAGGCCGGTCGTGATCCTCGGCCCTCTCTCAGACCCCGTCAAGGACATGCTGGTTAAAGAGTCCCCCGGGAAGTTCTGCAGATGTGTCCTGGGTGAGTACAGTACCACAATATAATACTGGTTGAGTAGAGTACAACATATATAATACTAATAATACTTATTTTCCACCATCATTTGCAAATAAATTTATTAAAAATCCTACAATGTGATTTTCAGGATTTTTATTTCTCATTTTGTCTGTCATAGTTGAAGTGTACCTATGATGAAAATTACAGGCCTCTTTCATATTTTTAAGTGGGAGAACTTGCACAATTGGTGGCTGACTAAATACTTTTTTGCCCCACTGTATGTGAATAAGCTTTTTCAGTTTTTTAAAATTTGTAATACATTTGCAAACATTTCTAAACCAGTTTTTGCTTTGTCATTATGGGGTGTTGTGTGTAGATTAACGAGGCTGTAACGTAACAAAATGTGGAAAAAGTCAAGGTCTGAATACTTTCCGAATTCACTGTAGTGCACTACTTTTGACCGCAGCCTTATGTGCCCTGTGGATTGGGTGTCATTTGGGACACATTGTCCTATATGCACTCCAAAAGAAAAGCATACATAATAATATATTATTAAATTATTGCCTATTGATGATTGCTTCTGATTTTATCGAACAGAATGGGGTTTAGACTTATAGAAATACAATCATTGAGTGTAGCCCTTGTCATTTTCTATTTCTTTGGTTAGACTACTGGGTTGTATTCATTAGGATGAACAGTCTCTGACTTCTGTCTGTGTGTTTTCCTCAGAGGTGATGAAGGCATCCCAGCAGGCTATAGAGCGCGGAGTCAAAGACTGCCTCTTCATCGACTACAAACGCAGGAGTGGCCATTTTGATGTGACAACCGTGGCCTCCATCAAGGAGATCACAGAGAAGGTACAACATCAAGATTGTATGAACGAACGGGGGGGACCTGATCCGAGATAAATACTTCTATATTGTCAGATTCTCGTCTCTTTTATCAAATTAAACTGTTCCCCTTAGTTATTTCAGAATAAAGTTAGATGTGGTCAATTAAATGCTTTTTTTAATGTCACCTCAAAAGCAGTCTTCAGGTTTTTCATTTCTCACAATTTACAACATTCTGTCATAATAGACGTTGAGTCTCTTGCATTTGATCCTTTCTGAAAGCAGCAGAATCATGTTGGTCCTTTCTGAAAGCAGCAGCAGCATCATGGTGGTCCTTTCTGAAAGCAGCAGCAGCATCATGTTGGCCCTTTCTGAAAGCAGCAGCATCATGTTGGTCCTTTCTGAAAGCAGCAGCATCATGGTGGTCCTTTCTGAAAGCAGCAGCAGCATCATGGTGGTCCTTTCTGAATGCAGCAGCGGTATCATGGTGGTCCTTTCTGAAAGCAGCAGCAGCATCATGGTGGTCCTTTCTGAAAGCAGCAGCAGCATCATGGTGGTCCTTTCTGAAAGCAGCAGCAGCATCATGTTGGTCCTTTCTGAAAGCAGCAGCATCATCATGTTGGTCCTTTCTGAAAGCAGCAGCATCATCATGTTGGTCCTTTCTGAAAGCAGCAGCAGCAGCATCATGGTGGTCCTTTCTGAAAGCAGCAGCAGCATCATGGTGGTCCTTTCTGAAAGCAGCAGCAGCATCATGGTGGTCCTTTCTGAAAGCAGCAGCAGCAGCATCATGGTGGTCCTTTCTGAAAGCAGCAGCATCATGGTGGTCCTTTCTGAATGCAGCAGCAGTATCATGGTGGTCCTTTCTGAAAGCAGCAGCAGCATCATCATGGTGGTCCTTTCTGAAAGCAGCAGCAGTATCATGGTGGTCCTTTCTGAAAGCAGCAGCAGTATCATGGTGGTCCTTTCTGAAAGCAGCAGCAGCATCATCATGGTGGTCCTTTCTGAAAGCAGCAGCAGTATCATGGTGGTCCTTTCTGAAAGCAGCAGCAGTATCATGGTGGTCCTTTCTGAAAGCAGCAGCATCATCATCATGGTGGTCCTTTCTGAAAGCAGCAGCATCATGGTGGTCCTTTCTGAATGCAGCAGCAGCATCATGTTGCTTGTCATCCCAGTTGTTGTATCTAGAACACGACTGAACTGAGATTTCCTCTTCTCCCCCTCTTAGGACTGTCACTGTCTGCTAGACATCGCCCCCCACGCCATCGAGAGGCTGCACAGCGTTCACATCTACCCTATCGTCATCTTCATCCGCTACAAAAACGCCAAGCAGATCAAGTAAGTAGCCAGCCACACCCATCCTCTTCACGGATTTTCAGTGTTCTAATAATTCTAAATCTTTTAAAATGTTATCTTCCATTTTACCAGTTCCCAGGTCTGAGATTAAATAATTCTATGGAGACGCGTCTTTAGTGTGTTTTGTCCGTGTGTGTTTGTGCGTGATGGTGCCCCGGGTGAGTAACTAACTAATTGAAGAAATGAATGGGATGTCAAGGGATTCAGCAGGAACTGTATAATAAGAGCGGTATAACACTAGCACAGTCAAATCCCCAGGCTCCTGCTTGACTACTACCACACGCACACTGACAAATCCCCTGGCTGTATCCGAATGTTATTTGATAACTTCTTCTCCTCCTTGAACAGTCAGTAATGAAAAGGTTGGATAGATTTCCTCTCTACCATGAGGTTCCCCCGGCAGACACATTGCCGTGCTGAATAGCTCTGTCTGACCTGTGTGTGGACATGAGTGTTTGAATGAGGGGTGTGTGTCAGTTTACATGAGGAAGATTTGACGCCAGACAACATGCCTGGGAAGATGTTAATTTACTGGACATCCCTATGCATTCAGATCCAACCTGGCGCAGCCTTAAAAACAACCGATGGCAAAAACACTATTCCTTGTGTTTCGATTTGTAGCACATGCAACATTTTATAGCCTAATATTTTATTGGTATTTACTTTCCTAAAACAGTAATTGTCCACCTCATGGTTCAACTGTCAGGGATTTGAGCACTAATTACATCAGGGCATTTCATTCATAGATCAATAGGCTTAGGCATCCACTGTATTTTGTGTGTGTGTGTGTGTGCATATACAGTTGAAGTTGGAAGTTTACATACACTTAAGTTGGAGTCATTAAAACTTGTTTTTCAACAACTCCACAAATTTCTTGTTAACAAACTATAGTTTTGGCAAGTCAGTTAGGATATCTACTTAGTGCATGACAAGTCATTTTTCCAACAATTATTTATAGACAGATTATTTATAATTCACTGTATCACAATTCCAGTGGGTCAGAAGTTTACATATACTTTGTTGACTGTGCTTTTAAACAGCTTGGAAAATTCCACAAAAATGATGTCATGGCTTTAGTAGCTTCTGATACGCTAATTGACATAATTTGAGTCAATTGGAGGTGTACCTGTGGATGTATTTCAAGGCCTACCTTCAAACTCAATGCCTCTTTGCTTGACATCATGGGAAAACCAAAAGAAATCAGCCAAGACCTCAGGAAAAAAAATTATAGACCTCCACAAGTTTGGTTCATCCTTGGGAGCAATTTCCAAACACCTGAAGGTACCACGTTCATCTGTACAAACAATAGTACGCAAGTATAAACACCATGGGACCACGCAGCTGTCATACCGCTCAGGAAGGAGACGCATTCTGTCTCCTAGAGATGAACGTACTTTGGTGCGAATGGTGCAAATCAATCCCAGAACCACAGCAAAGGACCTCATGAAGATGCTGGAGGAAAGGGGTACAAAAATATCTATATCCACAGTAAAATGAGTCCTATATTGACATAACCTGAAAGGGTGCTCAGCAAGGAAGAAGCCACCGCTCCAAAACCACCATTAAAAAAAAGCCAGACCACGGTTTGCAACTGCATATGGGGACAAAGATCGTACTTTTTGGAGAAATGTCCTCTGGTCTGATGAAACAAAAATAGAACTGTTTGACCATAATGACCGGCGTTATGATTGGAGGAAAAAGGGGGATGCTTGCAAGCCGAAGACACCATCCCAACGGTGAAGCATGGGGGTGGCAGCATCATGTGGTGGTGCTTTGCTGCAGGAGGGACTGGTGCACTTCACAAAATAGATGGCTTCATGAGGGAGGAAAATGATGTGGATATATTGAAGCAACATCTCAAGACATCAGTGAGGAAGTTTAAGCTTGGTCGCAAATGGGTCTTCCAAATGGACACTGACCCCAAGCATACTTCCGAAGTTGTGGCAAAATGGCTTAAGGACAACAAAGTCAAGATATTGGAGTGGCCATCACAAATCCCTGACCTCAATCCCATAGAAAGTGAGGAATGGGACAAAATTCACCCAATTTATTGTGGAAGGCTACCTGAAACGTTTGACCTAAGCGAAACAATTTAAAGGCAAATCTACCAAACACTCAATTAGTATATGTTAACTTCTGACCCACTGGGAATGTGATGAAAGAAGTAAAATATTAAATAAATCCTTCTCTCTACTATTATTCTGACATTTCACATTCTTAAAATAAAGTGGTAATCCTAACTGACCTAAAACAGGGAATTTTTACTAGGATTAAATGTCAGGAATTCTAAAACTGAGTTTAAATGTATTTGGCTAAGGTGTATGTAAACTTCTGACTTCAACTGTAAATGTGTCTGCGTGCGTATATTGATTTTACTGAGTTACAGATGATATGAGAAAATCAGTCAATTTAAATAAATTTATCAGGCCCTAATCTATAGATTTCACATGACTTAAAATATAGATATGCATCTCTTGGTCACAGATACCTTCTTTAAAAATGGGCCTCACAGTGGGCCAAATTGCCTTGGATAAAATGCAATTGTGTTCATTGTCCATAGCTTATGCCTGCCCATACCATAACCCCACCATGGGGCTCTCTGTTTACAATGTTGACATCAGCAAACCTCTCACCCAGACACCGCCATACACATGGTTGTGAGGCCGGTTGGACTTAATGCCAAATTCTCTAAATGATGTTGGATGCGGCTTATTGTAGAGAATTTAACATTCAATTCCCTCGCAATAGCTCTGGTGGACATTTATGCATGCCAATTGCACGCTCCTTCAAAACTTGAGACATCTGTGGTGTTGTGACAACTGCACATTTTAGTGGGATTTTATTGTCCTCAGCACAAGGTTTACCTGTGTAATGATAATGCTGTTTAATCAGCTTCTTGATACACCACACCTGTCAGGTGGTTGAATTATCACTTTACATTGGGTTTACATGTTGGGTTTATATTATTAAGTGTATGTATGTGTTTACAAATAAAGTATTTAAAAAGGAAAGTAGAGAAGGTTAGTCCTGGCCCCAGAGAGATAGAGATATGCCGGCCGCATGCAATAACAACGACATGCATTTCTTGTCAGATTGTTACTGCGTCTGCTATATAGATATTGACATACAGAAGGGGGTTAATTCAAACATTTTCTCTCCAAATATTTTGTATAAAGATAAGCATTATATTGTTAGATTATAGGAGTAACTCTGGTAGGCCTGAAACACTTCCTCACCTCAAGTTCAACTGTTGGAGTTAGTAGGAGCGCCGTCCTGTACTGCCTTCATATCATGCCTTTATATCATAGGCCTGCAGTATAATAGGCTAATAGCCACACCACACAACTTTTACAAAAGTTTCTCAACTTAATTAGGGTAATTCAAAAGTAAGTCTAGCCATAAGAGCAGGTTATTATGTTGCGGCAAACACAGCATTACAGTTGGAACTTAATTTGGCCAAAGAAAATGGCTGAACAGAATTAAACAGAACACTTGCGAACTGGTTTAAACCTTCACAATACTCTTTATCCTCTAACTTGTGTTTTACTTCAATGAAAAAGGCCTCATCCTCACAATCAACAGTAGCCTAAACTCTGAATAGGCTACTGTTGATTGTGAGGATATGATAGACTCTCCTGGACAATTTGGCCCGCTACAATTTTGTTGGCTTTTCATAAATTTCCGGCTAACGGAAACCCTGGTGTGTGTGTTTTGCAGGAGTGTTAACTCGGAGTGTTGCCCCCCCCCAGACACACACATCCTTGTGTAATCCCAAACAGCTGGAGATGCTCTTCCACTTTTTTCCCCCCCTTCAAACTATTTATGTAATGTCATTTGGTGTAGCCACATTTTCTGTGTGGTTATATCACTGAGTCCTACTGTTGGCAAGCAGCTGGCCTGTGTTAGCCAGAATGTGTTGTCATACTCTAAACCAAGGATCTCCAACCCTGTTCCTGGACAGCTACTGTCCTGTAGGTTTTCACTCCAACCCTAATCTATCACACCTGATTCTAATAATTAGCTGGTTAGTTACAACTGGAGTGGTAGTGAAAAGCTACAGGAGAGGGTAGCACTCCAGGAACAGCGTTAGAGCCCTGCTATAATTTGACTTCTTTTTTTCTTACCATTTATGAGAGAGGAGAGGATTCATTCTTGTAGAAGAGGATTCATTCTTGAATTGCGGTGGCATTTTCATCCATTTTTGCCACCATTTTAAAACACTTTAAAATGGCTTAGTTTCCTCTACTACATATTTTTATGCATTGTTTAAAGATCTTAGGGCACCAAATTGGTTTGTCCCAGGACTGATGAGTAGAGTTGTAGTGACATGGGGATTTAGATGTATCTATTATTTAGAATTCTACAATGTCAACAAAAGTATTTCATATATTTTACTTAGACAAACCTCTTTTCCCAGAAGTTGGCAGTCTTAGGCCCTAAAAATTGTCAGACTCCAGCCACCCTAGTCAAAGACTGTTCTCTATGCTACCACATGGTAAGCGGTACCAGAGCGCCAAGTCTAGGTCCAAGAAAGCCTCTTGGACCTATATAGCTTCCAACACTAAATAGCTTCCCACACCAAGCCATAAGACTCCTGAGCGGCTAATCAAATGGCTACCCGGACTATTTGTATAGTCACTTTACCTCTACCTACATGTACATATTATTTTAGTAAATACTTTAACTTAAAACGGCATTGTTGGTTAAGGGTTTATAAGTAAGCATTTCACTGTAAAGGGCTACACCTGTTGTGTTCGGCACATGTGACAAATACAATTAGATTTCTACTGTGTGATGACACGAACAAGTGAAGGATTTAGGTCCACTCAAGTTATGGTATTAAGACTAAACAGGATGTGCTCTTAGGCCTACAGCTCAATGGTGGTTTTACAAGGCTGCTATACTAAGCCTACTAATGATATTGATAATTACTTATTATAATGATGGTCATAATAGTAATAATAACAATAGGGAGATCAAAAAATGAGTTATAGGCAATATTCAGATGAATTTTTCTGACAATTTGGTAGTGTTAACAACACAATAAATGCAGTTCTAACAAAAAGTACATGGTCTTTATTACAGCAAAGATTTTTTTTTAAAGCTGAATTTGTGAAATAGTTTTTCCAACACGTTGTGGTTGCATGAAGCTTGGTGATCACGAAATCAGTAGGCTGTTAAATAATCACAGGCAACAGAAGCAGGATCTGTCTTATTTTTATAGATATCTGTGGATGATTGATAAAGCCGGGCACAAATGACTGCCTCGCCTGGTTCACCAACTACTTCTCAGATAGAGTTCAGCGTGTCAAATCGGAGGGCCTGTTGTCCGGACCTCTGGCAGTCTCTAAAATGCAAGTAAAACTAAATGCATGCTCTTCAACCGATCTCTGCCCGCCTAGCATCACTACTCTGGACGGTTCTGACTAAGAATATGTGGACAACTACAAATACCTAGGTGTCTGGTTAGACTGTAAACTCTCCTTCCAGACTCATATTAAGCATCTCCAATCCAAAATTAAATCAAGAATCTGCATCCTATTTTGCAACAAAGCCTCCTTCACTCACGCCGCCAAGCTTACCCTAGTAAAACTGACTATCCTACCGATCCTCGACTTCGGCGATGTCATCTACAAAATGGCTTCCAACACTCTACTCAGCAAACTGGATGCAGTCTATCACAGTGCCATCCGTTTTGTCACTAAAGCACCTTATACCACCCACCACTGCGACTTGTATGCTCTAGTCGGCTGGCCCACGCTACATATTCGTCGCCAGACCCACTGGCTCCAGGTCATCTACACGTCCATGCTAGGTAAAGCTCCGCCTTATCTCAGTTCACTGGTCACGATGGCAACACCCATCCATAGCACGCGCTCCAGCAGGTGTATCTCACTGATCATCCCTAAAGCCAACACCTCATTTGGCCGCCTTTCGTTCCAGTACTCTGCTGCCTGTGACTGGAACGAATTGCAAAAATCGCTGAAGTTGGATACTTTTATCTCCCTCAACATCTTCAAACATCAGCTATCTGAGCAGCTAACCTCCGATCGCTGCAGCTGTACATAGTCTATTGGTAAATAGCCCACCCATTTTCACCTACCTCATCCCCATACTGTTTTTATTTATTTACTTTTCTGCTCTTTTGCACACCAATATCTCTACCTGTACATGACCATCTGATCATTTATCACTCCAGTGTTAATCTGCAAAATTGTAATCATTCGCCTACCTCCTCATGCCTTTTGCACACATTGTATATAGACTCCCCCTTTTTTTTCTACTGTGTTATTGACTTGTTAATTGTTTACTCCATGTGTAACTCTTTGTTGTCTGTTCACACTGCTATGCTTTATCTTGGCCAGGTCGCAGTTGTAAATGAGAACTTGTTCTCAACTAGCCTACCTGGTTAAATAAAGGTGAAATAAAAAAAAATAAAAAAATTGTTCTCAACACCAATATGCTGGTTAACTTTGCTATTATGCACATAGCAACATGGTCTAGGAAAAGGATAAGAGCGTCTGCTAAATGACTAAAATGTAAAAGGCGCCAATTCACCAGAGCACTGATGTTTCAGCAATCGCTAGAATTTATGCCAAGGCGTGTTGAAGCTGTTCTGGCGGCTCATCGTGGCCCAAAACCCTATTAAGACACAATGTTGGCGGTTCCTTTATTTGGCAGTTTACCTGTATGTGTTAGTAATAAGGATGTGTGTTAATACTCTTTATTGGTTTGTCTGTGTTAGTAAGGAGGCTGTGTAAATACTCTATATTGGTTTGTCTGTGTTAGTAATGAGGCTGTGTGTTATTACTCTATATTGGTTTGTCTGTGTTGGTAGTGAGGCTGTGTTAATACTCTATTGGTTTGTCTGTGTTAGCGAGGCTGTGTGTTATTACTCTATATTGGTTTGTCTGTGTTAGTGAGGCTGTGTTATTACTCTATATTGGTTTGTCTGTGTTAGTGAGGCTGTGTTAATACTCTATATTGGTTTGTCTGTGTTAGCGATGCTGTGTGTTATTACTCTATATTGGTTTGTCTGTGTTGTTAGTGAGGCTGTGTGTTATTACTCTAGATTGGTTTGTCTGTGTTGTTAGTGAGACTGTGTTAATACTCTGCGCTGGTTTTCTCTCCTCAGGGAACAGAAGGATCCAGTGTATCTGCGAGACAAGGTCTCTCAAAAACATTCCAAGGAGCAGTTTGAGGTTGCACAGAAGATAGAGCAGGAGTATAGCACATTCTTTACAGGTTGGTATTCGACTCATGTTGCACTGTCTCTGTTTCTCTTTGGCTGTGTGTGGGGGTGGGTGGATGAGTGTGTGCATACGTGTATGTGGCTTCGTGTGTCATTTTCTAACTTAGTTAACCCTGCCCTTCCTGTATCTTTCCAGGTATTGTCCAGGGCGGCTCTCTGCCCTACATTTGCACTCAGATCATAACTATAGTTGACCAGGAACAGAGTAAGGTCCTGTGGACTCCCCTTGGCTGCCCCTAGAGGGTGGAGGCCACCACTGCACCCTGTTGCACTGCGCCTCTCCCTCTCCACTCACAACAAACACTACAAAACCTTCCACACTATACCAATAGGTACACTACAGTAAGCTACTACACATGTAAGCTAGATATTTTTGTTATTGTTTTTAGGGTGTTGATTTGTACCTTTTTAACCAGAGCCTTTTCTTCTGTGTAATCTGTAGCAGGTTGGTAGAACTGACAGGGTGTTACACTTCATTTGGTCTTCCCTACGGGTTTTACGGTGGTGTTTCTGTAAAGCTGCATTGTAAGCAGCCTTTTACAGTTAAGAAATGAGTGTATTGTTGTTAAATTTTCTGCTGGAAGGTGTTAGACCCCCCTGACCCAGAATCAGCCCTTAAATCAAACCTGTGTATCAAATTACATCACCCTGTTTTACACACCCCGTTCAATGACTGACAACTAATAATGTGGAATAATAATAACTGTGTGTGCGTATGAATCGTGTGTACGAGAGAGAGAGTAATATTATTGATGAATTGTAATGACTTTGTTGGTTGGATTGAAACATGGTCTTTGATATTGGTATGAAGTTGACGCCATAGAAACGTTATCTGTAGAACAGACAAACCTCTCCAAGCGATATGTCTTATCGGTCTTCTGTCAAAAATGTTTTATCCAAAAGGCGATTTTGAATGTGTCAAATCAAACAATATTTTACAGCTTTCAATCATACCAAACTTCGGTGTGCATCATGTGTGTAACTGTGTCAAATTAAATTGTGTCTATAGCGAAGCAAAAGCCATGAAAATCACACATGGCAGTAGCGAATGGTGTCTGGTCTACTCGTTGCGTTTCTATGGTTACTGCACGTGAGTGGACAGTTTACGGGCTTATCGGAAGTGCCTTCCGTCAGAGACAGGCCCCCATTCCTTACCCTTTCCGATCTGATGGAACATAATAAGTTGAAGCAATATGGCGATAGGACCTCCCCATTGGAAGGCTAGCCGGAGCCATCACCATGCTGTTCACACCCATCTGTTACCTTCAGATCTGCAAACACCATGAAGTTAACACTAGGCTTGCAATATTCCCTGTATTCCCTGTAGTTCGGGAGGTGAATAAGCAGGAAATCCGTAAACCAAGGATTTTATTGAAAGTTCACAGAATTTTTCAACCCAAGTTAACACTATAGGTCTGCAAACAAACACTATAGAGCAGGGCTTCCCAAACTCGGCCCTGGGGTCCCCCCAGAGCTTGTTTTGGAATGAGACTGTACAGAGCGTATGACAATGGCAAGGTTGTGAGGGTAGGCCAGACGGTGACCACCTCAGAATACACTCCAGGTCTAGACAGACCACTGTGTCTCCATCACATATCTATCTGTCACATATTTAAAGACAATATAGAGAATATATATATGTTTGTGTGAGTGTACATGCCTCACAGGGGCCTATGGACTGTAACAGTATGCAGATGAATTATTCTATAGTACATGTATTTCAACTAGTTCTCAGGCCTGTGGAAGTTCAGTAGTCATGTCTTAGCAGGTATTTGCATGTTTTACTGTTTTTGTCTTTGGTTGTCACCTTTTTTAAACGTACTCACAAGAATGACACCATGGAGCAAATATATATATATATATATATATTTTTTTTTCTTATTCCTTAATAAAACCATTTAAATGTTAGTGATATTTTTTTTCCCATTTGTTATTTAATGTATTTTTGTATTTTTATCTAAAAACACATTCTCCTGCATCCTAATGTGCCAACATTTTATTTCTGTTTTGCACTTGTTATTCTGTGGACCTTAACAAATGGTTCCTAGGTTTCCCAGTAGACATTATAAATAAATAGGTACTATATAATATTTACTAACTAATTCACATTTTAAATGTATCACATTAGTTCCATACATTTCATTGATGGCCTTTTTATTCTTTAATCATCTTGATTAGAAAACAGACAGACAGAATGCTCCTCCATATTTGCATTCTTGCTGAAAAAGGGACTTAATGCACAGTTTTTCAAAGGAAAATCAGATCTGAAGTTTGACTATTGGGCTGTATGATAGGCATATTAAGTACAATTGTAATGTACATTTTTTTGTAGTAGGTAGAGATGGTTTAAAATGAGGGATGCCATGTGAAATGGTTGTATTTCTAAGAAGAATGACAAGCTGCCAGGTACTGTTCTGTGGTTTTATTTTTATTTTCTTTGAAAAATGTGATATGTATCAAATGTTAAGACATGAACATTAGAATAAAAGTCATTTTCTCTATCGCAATGACATGTTTTTGTGTCAGACTCATTACTGGGGACTTACACTTGGCGAGAATATCAGCGACCTAGCTGCAGTCATTTTCAATGGAAGAAGATGCGAGGAGACACAGCGACTTAACGGTTGGCGACCAGCGAGCTAGCTACCAGTGTTCAAGGTTCCAAAGGTTTATGCAAATTTCAGCGACGTGACTGCACAACAGCCAATCGGTAGAGTGCAGCTCTTGCAAGAACGCTTTGACATTGGTTGTTAGCCAAACTGCCATTTTGCTGCATGCTGTTAAGGATACACCCACCTGTGGAGATCTCCACGACTTGATCGCTGATTATCTCTGCAAGTGGGAGTCATCAGTTATTTGTGTCTCGCTATCTCTCCCTGTTCTTGAATGAGTTAGTTGGCAACCTTGTTTCATTCAGTACTAGGAAATATTAAACGTAGACCACTTAATATTGTTCAATCATCCCTTTGGAAATAGAATACAGTAGTTCTTGTTAATTTTGCATTGAAAAGGCACCCAACCAGACACCACGCACAGTTACCTAAAGGGCAGCATTGGCCTCTGATGGTCTGGCAGCTGGATGAGAACGAACAGTGGATCCATAGAGGACAGATCCCCAGCAAATACTTGTAAGATACACAGCACAGAGGTTCATTTAGATTTTTGATATAAAGCAGGAAAATGTAGTGTTTCGCATTCTGAAATATGATGCCCCTAAAATCTGGCACCCCTCAGAGATGCACTATAATAAAAATATATATAATTTAGCTGAATGCAGCAGAGTAAACGACATGGCAGATAAAACCAACATCCATCAATTTTTCTGTGCAGAGAATGAGAAGGCAGCTGTATCTCTCTGGATCACTGTAGAGAGATACGGCTTCTCAGAAATGACAAAGCTTGCCACACATTCCTCTGCATTCAAACCGACATCCCTAACCAAGATGTAATAGTAGAGCAACAATAAACCAGGTTTTCCACTCTTGGCTGACATCACAGAGACAGGACTTTCACCTGTTCAGTCCTCTGACTCCTCTCCCATCAGTGTACAGGATGGGAAGAAAGACAATGTTAGAGAAAGAGTCATGTTCTTTTACTGAATGACTTTGTTCTGGCCAACGGTCTTGCCAACTGTGTCATCAAATGGTCCTACACTGATCATTATAATGGATTTAACAATGAAAATGGCTAAATGTCCCCCCCCAAAATTGTATTTGCATGATTATATTCCATTTGGGGAAATGATTCAATTACAATATTCTCATTACTGATAAACTACAGTATCTTCAATGTCAATAAATCCAAGAAACTTAGACATTCCTATACAGTCCAGTACCAGAAACGCACTTTGTGCTGTGTGATTCCCCATTCCATCAAGTTAGGCAGCCTCTAGCTACACCAGATCTGATTGGTGGATTGGGCTTCCAATGCTCAAGGTCACTTTCTCAAAGCTGTAACTAAGGTCACATGGTCTTCTTCCCATGATGTTCAAGGAGATAACTGGTCTCCAGCACTCTGGCCTACTCATTGGGGTGAGAGATTGTCCCATGACCCACCATACCCTCTTCCATTTGCCAGGCCCTTGGACCAACCCTCAAGTACCGTTATCTTGCTCCCCTTTCTCCCCAAAGTGTGCACTCTTTCACTCCCTATCAAAGATTTGAAAAATATATATTATTCACAATTATGTACGCAAATCAGTTTCCCACCATATTCCATAGAATAGGAACACTGTTTTTGTTGTCATGGAAAGCTTGGCACCCAAATGGAGACCATTTTGTCAAATACGTGTACAGAATACATATTATGAACTGTGTCATTCTTCCTCAGAGCTCAACCCTCCCCTAGCCAAGCGTCACACCTCCTCCTCAACTCTCAACCCTGTATTAGTAAAGCCTCATCTTCCTTCCTCTATGGGATGGCACACTATTCTGTGTGAAATCTTGCATGAAGTATTCCTGCATATTTATTGGAAAAATAAACAAATGCATCGAGCAGACAAGTTTATGGAACCATGTCTCAACCCTGCATTAGTCAAGCCTCACTTATTTAAAAATCCACGTAAAAAGACAATTACCACTAAATAAGTAAGTCACAACTGTGTCCTCTACATACAGTGCATTCGGAAAGTATTCATCCCCTTGACTTTTTCCACATTTTGTTAACAGTCTTATTCTGAAATGTATAAATAAAAACAAATCTTCACACAGTACCCCATAAAAACAAAGTGAAAACAGGTTTATTAAAGTTTATGAAATGTATTAAAAATAAAAACAGAAATACCTTATTTACATAAGTATTCAGACCCTTTGCTAGTAGGAGACTCGAAATTGAGCTCAGGTGCATCCTGTTTCCAGTGATCATGCTTGAGATGTTTGGAACCACCAATCTTGGTTTCATCAGACCAGAGAAACGTATTTCTCATGGCCTGAGAGTTTAGGTGCCTTTTGTCAAACTCCAAGTGGGCTGTCATGTGCCTTTTACTGAGGAGTGGCTTCCATCTGGCCACTCTACCATAAAGGCCTGATTGGTAGAGTGCTGCAGAGATAGTTGTCTTTCTGGAAGATTTTCCCATCTTCAGAAGAACTCTAGAGCTCTGTCAGTGACCATTTGGTTCTTGGTCACCTCCCTGACCAAGGCCTTTCTCCCCAGATTTCTCAGTTCGGCCGGGCGCCCAGCTCTAGGAAGAGTCTTGGTAGTTCCAAACTTCTTCCATTTAAGAATGATGGAGGCCACTGTGTTTTTGTGGATCTTCAATGCTGCAGAAATGCTTTAGTATTCTTCCCCAGATCTGTGCCTCGACAAAATCCTGTCTCTGAGCTTTATGGACAATTCCTTCGACCTCATGGCTTGGTTTTTTCTCTGACATGCTCTGTCAACTGTGGGACCTTATGTAACAGTATAACTTTAGACCGTCCCCTCGCCCATACCCGGGCGCGAACCAGTGACCCTCTGCACACATCAACAACAGTCACCCACGAAGCATCGTTACCCATCGCTCCACAAAAGCTGCGGCCCTTGCAGAGCAAGGAGAACTACTACTTCAAGGTCTCAGAGCAAGTGACGTCACCGATTGAAACGCTATTTAGCGCGCACCGCTAACTAAGCTAGCCGTTTCACATCCGTTACACTTATATAGAGAGGTGTGTGCCTTTCCAAATCATCTCCAATCAATTTAATTTACCACAGGAGGACTCCAATCAAGTTGTAGAAACATCTCAAGGATGATCAACGGAAACAGGATCCACCTGACCTCAATTTCGAGTCTCATAGCAAAGCGTCTGAATAATTATGTAAATAAGATATTTCTCTTTTTTATACATTTGCAAACATTTCTAAAAACTGTTTTTTCTTTGTCATTATGGGGTTTTGTGTGTCGATTTCTTTCCCCAAAAAAGATTTCTTCCATTTAGAATAAGGCTGCAATGTAACAAAATGTGGAAAAAGTCAAGGGGTCTGAATACTTTCCGAAACACATTCTACCAGTTGGGACGTTGGACATTTCTGAGTTTCCTAGTTCCAACTAGCACGTGAACGCAGCGTAAAATCTGATTTTAAGAAGAGAAATGCTAGAAATAAGCAGGGTTTATGACTGTGGCTGTGGTAACTAGTGACGACCAGGCCATGGCAGCAGGGGCATTCAAGTAGGCAGGATTTAACACAAAGACGCACCTTGCCCAGCAGTCTGGTCTCATAAACTAGATGTAACAAAGTAAATGTAAATCCGGGACACACTCAAATTAGTATGATATGTTAGGATGGTTACATAAGACAGAAGGTTACCTAAGGCATAAACAAAAGGAGGGTGGTTGGTCGGGGTGGATGTATAATGCGAACGTCTAGTAACCCAAAGGTTGCACGGTTGAATCGCTTCACAAACAACTTTAGCATTTTAGCTGATTAGCATCTTTGCAACTACTTACTACTTTTAGCTACTTTGCAACTACTTAGCATGTTAACTAATCCTTCCCCTACCACTTTTAGCTAACCCTAACCCTAATCCTAACCTTAACCCTTTAACCTAACTCCTAACCTCAACCCTACGCTGCCAGATTGTGCCATTTGTGTTTTCGCATTGTGGCAACAGTTTGTGGACTTGAAATATCTTCAGCCATTTGAAACCGCTTTAATCTAACTCTTAAACTTAACCCCCAAATTAGTAACATATTGTACATTTAGCATATTCTTACTATATTGTACAAATTGCAATTAGTAACATATTGTACATTTAGCAAATTCTTACTATATTGTACGAATTGCAATTAGTAACATATACAAATTGTAATTTGTAACATATCATATGAAATGGATGATGGACATCCACAAATTAATACATACCATACAAAACGCAACAGATCATACTAAATGGAGTGTCACGGATTTACGTACAGAATCATTTGAAATGCTTTGAGGCCAGGTTGCAGCCGCCCAGAAAGCCAGCCCAAGACAGCTCAGGGGTCAACCCCCTTGTTTTCATTCAAAGTGAAAACACTACACAAGAAGTGGGGCAGCATAGGGTTGCCCACGACCTGCGGCTACACGTCTCCCTGAAACTGTTGATTGATTTAAATATTTTTGATCTGTGTGTCCTTGGTCTCATCAACCAGGGGAGGACTAGGCATCTGGCATTTCTGGCATACACCAGATGGGCTGGTCCAGTTTTAGCCCCGTGGGACTGTCAAACTTGGATTTTTGTGCAAAAAGGATCCCTATCTGGCTAAAAATGGAAGCCTCAAGGAAAAAAATGGGTCTGTGTGTTAGAAATGTCTGGGCCAATTTTTGTCCCAGTCAGCCTCTATCATCAACACAGATCAGTTCAACAGTGTAGTTAGTATATAATATGGTGAAAAGTAATTCAAGGCTTTGACCTCAAAGGACATAGGTAATAGGGGAGGTGTTGAGACAGGGTAGCACACTATGACCTCTGTCAAGACAATGGCACATGGTAGGCCTAGTGTACTTTCCCTGGAAAGGTGAGGTCACTGGTTCCAGTCCAAGTCCCACTCCCAGCTGTGGGTCCTCATGCGCCCTCTGTGACCGTCCTGTCCTGAGACACAGTCTTTCTATAGGCCACTGATGCATCCGTCTGTGGGTGGCACCTGTTCCTGTCTTATCCTCTGTCTAATTGTCTTCAGAATGTAAAGGATAATTGACTGGGGGCAGAATAAGGGCTTTGGCACTGGAAACACATTATGGTGAATGATTGAAGGAGCCTCCTTCAAATGAAGATGAAAATAAGCCAATGTAATGTACAGATAAGAGAAAATATCATTATAGTGACAGAGGCCTGTGTAGCAAGGGAAACTCCTATCGTCAGGTTCAGTTCTGAGAATTAAAATGGGGACAACTGCTGTGTTGTATGAACTCGATGGAATCATCTGTGGCTAATCTAATAACTGTCCTAAAATGGAAGCCTTGGCATTTCAAACCGAAGTTGCTGCTGCATCACAGTACGAGATATTGTCGGCTGCTGTTCAAATGAACATGACAGTCACATATGTAGCTCAGAGACATGTGTCACTTTCAACGTGAATACATTACACCGAAAGAGCGCAATGTATTGCCCAATGCCGCGTTCAAAACCCCTGAGAACTCGGTAAAAACAAGCTGCGACTGGGATTTTTTTTTTTTGAACGGTCATCCAACTCCGAATTCCAAATCGGAAACTCCGTGGCTCTTTCTAGATCTCCGACTTTCCGACCTGACGTCACGACGTCATGACTTGATCTAGTTTTTTCCCGAGTTCTCAGTGGTCTTGAAAGCACAATAGGAACTGACTGAGACAAGTGGCTGGCACTTGGTATAAACATCAGCGCTTGGCGGTATTACTGCTTTCTGACCATCTTTGAGCTACGCACCGCCCCTCCGACCTGTAAATCTCTCTAGCATTCAGTGGAGCGAGCGGCTCTGACAGGCACTATCAACTGGCCGATCTGCGCGACCCTGGGCTGGATCAAGGGGAAGGAATGGGGACAGTCAGTTGCGAAGGCGACATCACCCGAGCGCTTATATGTCAGAAAGCGAACACTCCGCTAGATGATGTCGTTTGTGTTTTCGCATCGTGGCAACAGTTTGGGGACTTGAAATAGCTTCTGCCATTCAAAAACCATCGAGGCTATCGATTAAATTGGTGTTTAGAAAAGTGAAATCAATTTTCCGCTGTTAATCGACCGAATCCCTGGATGGAAGACGACTTGATAGGTCGGACAGAAACTGTTTGAAGAAAACAACCCTTTTTCAATGTCGCTGCGCCTATCATAATCTGAAACATCATTGGCAGCCTCGACGGCTGCTAGATGAGACAGACCATCTTTGCCATGGCATTGGTCCTGAAAAACTCGGAAAAGCTCTCAAAATGAAAAGCGCTCAACGTTTGTCATTACTGCGGATTTAAATGCCTCTCGCGAATGGACACCGACCGGCTATTTCGGTCCAGTTAGTGCGTGCGGCGTTTTCTACTGTCGCGGAAATCTGAAATAGATTGAAATAAACATACAATTAATTAAGTGCGGGTGAGAATATACAACGCATAGTTTTTTAAAAAGCAATATGGCTGGTGAGTGGGGCTGGGGACGCTGGCATAGGCTCTCCAAGGCTCCTAGATGCTAGCTGAGGCGGACGCCACCGTTACCCATGGAAGCGGCAACTCTATGATGAGTAGAAATAACTATTTTAACAAAAATCCGGACTCCTCGATCTCTATGTCCAAGATGGACGTGATCATCCCCTTCTCGCCAGACGTGCCCTGCGACAACAATGGCCAGCGCATGTGGTGGGCATTCCTCGCCTCCTCCATGGTCACGTTTTTCGGGGGTCTCTTCATCATTCTCCTGTGGAGGACCCTCAAATACCTGTGGACCGTCTGCTGCCACTGTAACATCAAAAAGAAGGTAATGACAAACACCTCAACGGTTGCTTATTGATGTGGCGCTCATATTATAAAGGCAAGTTGTGCATAATGTCACATTTACGGTGATAGATATTACGCCACTGTCTGTCTTGACACATTTTACTGTCCACCTTATGACCCGACGTTGTCATCCATTGTTTATAAAAGCTCTCCGGCCTGGGCTGGGGTGGTTGATTTACCATGGCATATTGACTTGGAGTCCAATTCGTGTTGTTGCCTTAGCCTTCACTGGGATAGTGACTCACCGTCAACTTATAGTGTTGATTTATATTTGGTTGAGTTGTCAACTAACGTTTATTCAACGTAAAATCAACAAAACATGTTATTGGATTTAGGTTAAAAGGTAGGGTGAAAAAAATAGTGAAGTTTTCCACATTGTTGAAATGATGTGGAAACAACGTTGATGCAACCAGTTTTTCCCAGTGGGTAGGCTGAGGAGCTGTCAACTACCTTATAGCTAGAAAACGGTCACCAACATACAACAACAGGCCAGTCTATATGGTAGGGGAGTACACCTAATATAGGCTGCAGAATTCTCTATTTTATCTTATTTTATGGTAATATTCCAGGCCCCTGGGAAACCAGTTATTACATGTTTTTCAGTAGAGTTAATACTTAGTATATTTCAGTAGAATCAATTATTGGTATATTTCAGTATTCTGTGTCTGTGAAATGCCTGGTGTTGTTGCTTGATGAATGTAACCTGGATGGCTGATCTGAAAATAGACTGTATGGATGCCCCTGCTGTGCTGCCTGCCCAGTTGGTTTGTTCCAGTGCAACAGTAGGCTAGGGGTGGCCCACATAAAGAATGAATCATGTATGAATCACCTGTGGGTAAACGGCTGCTTCAGTTTGCTATCACTCAGTGTTGTATAGTGCACAAGTGGTCCTCTTGTTGGTTTAGCTGGATAGTTCTAGACCTCTGAGGTGGGCACCTCACAGATCAAATCAAATTGCACACGTAATACACCGCTGCAACTCCAAGAGCATTCATTTTCTCCAGTCTCTGCACAGATGATGCTGTCGGTTAAAAAAGCCTGTTTTAGGAAGTCAGTCGGTCTCAACTTACTGGTAGCATAATATAATAACATGCAATTTATAAATGTGGTAGTGCATCAGCCGTTTTCCTCTTATGTCAGTCACTGACAGTCACTAACATTTTCAATTTACAGTAAGTTGGTCTTGCCAGTTATATAAGTGTCCAGGGACACTGACCTCCAGGGACCCCCATTGATTTTGTTAGTCACTCTCACTCAGAAGTCATTGCAAAATGTGTATAATTACCAGAAATTAGTTTTAAAATTGCGCCCCCCAAAAAAGGTTGCGAGAGGGAGAAAGAGGGCCCTTTCTGCCCCTCTGCAAAGTCCTCCTGGCATAGGGTGGGGGGGACGGCCCCTTTCCGCCCATCTCTGTCGGGTGTTGTATTGTGACAGCCAGGGGCATCAGAGGGATGACAGGCAGAGGGCACTCTTTCCATCCACCCTCCTCCTATCCTCCCGCCTCCACCATCCCTTAATTTCAATTTCAACTTCAAGTTTTATTTTTCACATGCACAAGTACAGTGTAATATGGAGTCGTCGTCGACGCCCCCCCCCCCCCCCCCCCCCCCCCTTGTTGCTATAACAGCCTTCACTCTTCTGGGAAGGCTCTCCACTAGATGTCGGGATATTGCTGCAGGGACTTGCTTCCATTCAGCCACAAGACCATTAGAGAGGTCGGGCACTGATGTTGGGCGATTAGGCCTGGCTCGCAGTCGGCATTCCAATTCATGCCAAAGGTGTTCAATGGGGTTGAGGTCAGGGCTCTGTGCAGGCCAGTCAAGTTCTTCCACATCGATCTCGACAAACATTTTCTGTATGGACCTAGCTTCGTGCACAGGGGTATTGTCATGCTGAAACAGAAAAGGGCCGTCTGCAAACTGTTGCCACAAAGTTGGAAGCACAGAATTGTCTAGAATGTCATCATATGCTATAGCGTTAAGATTTTCCTAGCCCGAACAATGAAAACAGCCCCAGACCATTATTCCACCTCCACCAAACTTTACTGTTGACACTGCATTGGGGCAGATAGCGTTCTCCTGGCATCCGCCAAACCCAGATTTGTCCTTCGGACTGCTAGATGATGAAGCGTGATTCATCACTACAGATAACTAGTTTCCACTGCTCCAATGGCGGCTAGCTTTTCCCCACTCCAGCCGACGCTTGGCATTGCACATGGTGATCTTAGGCTTGTGTGCTGCTGCTCGGCCATGGAAAACCATTTCAAGAAGCTCCCGACGAACAGTTATTGTGCTGACGTTGCTTCCAGAGGAACTTTGGAACTCGGTAGGGAGTGTTGCAACCTAGGACAGACAAATTTTACAAGCTTCAGCACTTCACTGTTCCACTCTGTGAGTTTGTGGTCTACCATTTCCCAGGTTGAGCTGTTGTTGCTCCTAGACGTTTCCACTTCACAATAACAACACTTAGAGCTGTTATAACTCTCCTGTGACGATCTGAAGGTTCAGGTTACACTCTACGAGTGGGAAGTCGGCTGTTTTATGGTCTGTCATAAAACACGCTGCCTCTATGCTCTGTAGTGTTGGAGATTGGAATGTAAACTGTGGAACACAGAGAAACCCTTGGACATCAAAAGTTTGAATAATGAAATAATATTTATATTTTTGATAATGTGGGAGTGGTCCGTGGACACTTAAGGGACAGTCATGACGAGTGTGTTTCATTTGGTGATCTCATGAAGGACAGGAAACCCACATTACTGTATTTCTGTCTGTCTACACTTTTCAATGATCAGATTTACATATAGATGTTGGATAAAATGAATGAGTAAATATGAACTATTTGTGAAAAGATGTAATGTGATGTTCGCCTTCTAAATGAGAGCATTGATTTTCATATAAAGTTTAACTAGTCAGTGACCACGTCATGTCTGGCCTCACAGGGGCATCATGTGTCATGGAATCGTCCCTTTTTCCACAGAGTATAAAACCCACTTCCTAAAAAATTGACATGAAGTCAGAGAATGCCGGGACAGAGTCCCCACGTTGGAATGGCTACAATTCTATAGACTATTAGACTAGAAAACATGCAGCTGACGCAACATGTGAAATGGTTAAGAACAACAACTCTGTAGTCCATGGAGACCATACAGAGTGTAGTGTTGGCTGGAAATGGTTCAACTCTGAGACTATCGATCAGTACAGAATAAGAGCAAATCCTAGACGTAGAATTACTAGTCTGCAGCTGGATATTACGTAAGTCTAGTATGAGAATACCGACATCCGCTGAATAATCTATTCTATGCTACGCCTGGCGTATCCATTACAACAGACACTATCCAGAGCCGCGGAGAAAGCGACAACTACGAAAGACATTGACTTCTGGGGAAGTTAACCAGAGACTCTCTGATAAACTGACTGGCAATACGGACCAGAAATTCCAACAGAGAAGACGACAACGACATACGGATGTAAATATATACATTGCAATTATTCTCGAATGAGCGGCCGTTCATGTGCAAAGGATTAGCAGTTCAATTAATATAATTATCAACTGTGTGTAGTGAATCAATTTTGTCTTTCCCACTCTTTTATCTGTCCCCACCAATTTCATTGTCTACCAAGCCATCATATGGGTTTAGCCCACTAGGGACATATCAATGCATTGTGTTATTAACCAATATCTATTGTTTGTTTTATGTATTTCTGTGGTTATTTAGTTAATCAGTAAATAAATAATTAAGCCAATTTGTATATTGATGATTCATCATTTAGGCTAGGGTTCATGCAGATATCCAAGGGTTTGCGACGTTCAGTAATGAGAACTCATGAGGTAAAAATGATACATTCATAGAAGACTAATCGATAAGATATGAAAATATCTGAAGAGTCGATTCGGGAATTAGAGACTCTATAAACATTTTCCCGTGGTGCCCCAACTTCCTAGTCAAAGTTCACATGATTTGTGTAATCACGTAATAATAATTACACAGAGAATAGATTTGATAAAATAGCGGTCTTCACATTTAATGATAGTCCAGACACGACACAGTTGACCAGGGCAGCTCTAGCAGGGCAGACATTTTGAGGAACTGACTTGTTGGAAAGGTGGCATCCTATGATGGAGCCACGTTGAAAGTCACTGAGGTCTTCAGTACTGGCCATTCTACTGCCAGTGTTTGTTTATGGAGATTGCATGGCTGTGTGCTTGATTTTATACACTTGTCAGCAACGTGTGTGTGGCTGAAATAGCTGAATCCACTAATTTGAATGTGTGTTCACATACTTTTGTGTGTGTATGTGTATATCCACTTTGTCCTATAGTAGTATGTATGTGGACCTAGACTTGGCTCTCTGGTACCGCTTGCCGTGTGTTAGCAGAGAGAACTGTCTATGGTGACTGGAGTCTTTGACAATTCTTTGGGCCTTCCTCTGACACAGGCTTCCTATTTGGAGGATGACAGATTGTGTTGAACCTCTTAAGCCGATTTTTGGGGATGTGAAACTGGGCATTATGATGTTTGTTAACGTGACGATGGTGTGTCCCTTCTGGTTAGGAGTAATTAAAGGATAGAAACCTAATTTGAGAAACATGCGTGAAACTACTTCACCATTGAATCGTGCATTGATCTCAATGGGAAATTCGCGCTAAGATTTGAGTTGCAGTTTCCTGCATCTCAAGTTAGGATTATTCCAGGGAGAGCTATAGGTCTAACAGCTTCTCTTTCCCGTATTCCCTTTTAATTATCAGCGTAAAACACATCACCCAGGCCAGCCAGCAAACCAGGCAGCCCAGCTGAAACACACACCCGGGGCTTTATACCTGGGGAGCGGTTCTAACGCAACCATGCCTGACCTGGGTCTCTGGATGGATCACCTGCCTTTCTCAATTTTATGTATAAATATATTCAGGGTGAAGGCAGGGTAGAGTGGTTCTAGTCCTCGGGGGTGACTTTGGGGGGAGGGGTTGGTTTGACACTTGGCCAAAGAGGGAACAGGCTTGTTGGGAGCATTAAGGAGGGAAACCGGATCTGTGTTCAGCTGACTGGCGAGGCCGGCTCCGTTGGCATGGTGTTAGTAACGGGATTCAGGGCAGCGGGGGCCTCTGGCACTGGGGATACTGGGCATCAGGGGGAAACTAATGGCTGGGGGGATGATGCGTGTGTGAGGTGGTGTTGCATTTCATGCCCTTACCCCCTCTCTGTACCATCCCTGGGACATGTCCCAATACTGTTAAATGGCTTCCTCTCTCCATCTATTTTAACCTCATCTCCCTCCCTTCCTGATCACTGGATGGGCACTCAACTCAGGGCTCTCACCTATCACATTCACTGAGGCAGGTGTTTTCTGCAGGGGAACATTTTAAAGCTTTTTGGCCACATCCACATGTGCAATAAAGTACAGTGAAATGCTTAACTTGCGAGCTCTTTCCCAACAATGGAGAAAGAAGGTTGTAATATTGATATGAAATAAAACACGTGAAATGTGAGAAAAGAAACAGGATAATGCAGTTCTAAAGCTATATACAGGGGGTACCGGTACCGAGTCAATGTGCGGGGGTACAGGTTAGTCGAGGTCACTTGTTCTTGTAGGTAGGGGTAAAGTGACTATGCATAGATAATAAACAGCAAGTATCAGCAGTGTAAAAACAAGGGGGGGGGGGGGGGGGTGAATGTAAATAGCCCGGTGGCCATTTGACTAATTGTTCAGCAGTCTTATGGCTTGGGGGTAGATGCTGTTAAGGAGCCTTTTGGTCCTAGACTTGGCTCTCCGGTACCGCTTGCCGTGTGTTAGCAGAGAGAACTGTCTATGACTTGGGTGACTGGAGTCTTTGACAATTTTTTGGGCCTTCCTCTGACACAGGCTTCCTCTGTTGTGTTGTCAGCAAACTTCATGATGGTGTTGGAGTCGTGCTTGGCTACGCAGTCATGGGTGAACAGGGAGTACATGAGGGGGCTAAGCACACACCCCTGGGGATCCCCGTGTTGAGAGTCAGCGTGGCAGAGGTGTTGTTGTTTACCCTGCCTGTCAGGAAGTCCAGGATCCAGTTGTAGAGGGAGGTGTTCAGTCCCTGGGTCTCGAGCTTGGTAACAAGCTTGGGGGGCACTATGATGTTGAACAGAGCTGTCGTCGACAAACATCATTTTCCAACCCAAACCATGCTCATGTATGTGCATATCTAATACAGAGGTTACGAGCGTACAGTAGGCTACACAGTGATGCAGAGTGGGGAACACTGTTTGTTTGTCTTATTAGTGTGGGCCTATCCTATTATTTTCTCTTAGTGTCCCAGTGTTGCTGACTTGTACTTCCTACTTTGTACTTCCTACGACCAGACTGGGTGTCTGGGGACTCCATGCAAGGTTTAGACCAGGACACACACACTGGAATAGGAGCAGAGTGCCAGCAGTACATTGGGAGACAGCCTGAGAGGTAGTGCTGCAGTTTGTTTGTCTTTAAAGGGGCACTATGCAGTGATCACTCCACCATTTCCTGGTTGCTAAACTTCTAATAGTTTGCCTAATTTCAGATTTTGTGACAAAACAAGCAATCATTGTGGAGAGAATCATTGTACTATTTAAAACGTTGTAAAATATATTTTCCTTAACCAAAAATATTGTGTATTCAGCAGTTTTTGAAGAAAAACAAAAGGGAAGCATAGAAAAAGCACCCGACCCTTACCAACAAATGCAGTGAGAAATAAAATAGAGAAATAACTTTAAAAAGGTAATAATAAATATCACATGCCTTTTCAAAATGTGCAGTGGTCCATTCATCTGAACTGTGTATGAGCACTGGACAATTTCCTGACCTTTTGCTGTCCACTGTAGCCTACTGTATTTGTTGTCCCTCCCTATGGCCTGGCTACTACAGTAGGCTGTCAGTGGTTGACTTCGATGCGTTGTGTCATGTGTTGTTGATACTGGAATGGAGTCGGCAGCGTGCCTCCCAGCCGTCCAACCAGGGCGTGATAAGTTTCTACTCACTGACACACATGCCCCTCTCTCCTGCTCTGATGTACTGGGAATAACATGCCCCTCTCTCCTGCTCTGATGTCCTGGGAACAACATGCCCCTCTCTCCTGCTCTGATGTCCTGGGAATAACATGCCCCTCTGTCCTGCTCTGATGTCCTGGGAATAACATGCCCCTCTCTCCTGCTCTGATGTCCTGGGAATAACATACCCCTCTCTCCTGCTCTGATGTCCTGGGAATAACATACCCCTCTCTCCTGCTCTGATGTCCTGGGAATAACATACCCCTCTCTCCTGCTCTGATGTCCTGGGAATAACATGCCCCTCTCTCCTGCTCTGATGTCCTGGGAATAACATGCCCCTCTCTCCTGCTCTGATGTCCTGGGAATAACATACCCCTCTCTCCTGCTCTGATGTCCTGGGAATAACATGCCCCTCTCTCCTGCTCTGATGTCCTGGGAATAACATGCCCCTCTCTCCTGCTCTGATGTCCTGGGAATAACATGCCCCTCTCTTCTGCTCTGATGTCCTGGGAATAACATGCCCCTCTCTCCTGCTCTGATGTCCTGGGAATAACATGCTCTGATGTCCTGGGAATAACATGCCCCTCTCTCCTGCTCTGATGTCCTGGGAATAACATGCCCCTCTCTCCTGCTCTGATGTCCTGGGAATAACATGCCCCTCTCTCCTGCTCTGATGTCCTGGGACTAACATGCCCCTCTATCCTGCTCTGATGTCCTGGGAATAACATGCCCCTCTCTCCTGCTCTGATGTCCTGGGAATAACATACCCCTCTCTCCTGCTCTGATGTCCTGGGAATAACATGCCCCTCTGTCTATCCTGTGTGGCTGGTTATAGAGCCTGTATGGTTCAGACAAATATAAGCAAGCAAAGTGTGTATGATCTTCTGGTTTCACTTTATTTCATACTCCACTGTGTTTAAGAAAATAATTAGCCTAATTACTTAAAATATATTACTTCGTCCTGTAATTCTTTTGGATTTGATTGAAAAGAGAACCTCATTCAGTACAGTCCCAATGTGGTACCTGGTGCTTTTAAAATAAGTACTTGAAAGTAACCATGGCCAAAATGTGCTGCTGACAAAGGAGTGTAGGAGTAAGGAGCTTGTGTTTTTGAGAGAAATTATATAAAAATGGTTAAATTAGTGAGAACTAGATGTAACTGTTGCAATAGTTTGAGTGGGCACTGTCTACCATCATCCAATGTTGAATTATTTTGCCATTTTAAATGATTTCATATAGCCCTAATTTTGCTAATGTGGACAGTTTACGTTACTACCTTACACAAACTCAAATTTAAAAAATGTCATATTTTTTTAAGCTCAGATTGATGATATTAATATAGATGTTTGTAGTCATCAAGATGACACTAAATTACAGTGTATTGAGCAGTGTATTGAGTTAATGACATGTAGGGACTGAAACACACAACATATTCTCTATCAGAATGTTTTCAGTGACATATTCACCATAAACAAGTTAAGACAATATGAAAGTCCTGTAACTTACTAATACTCCCAGTAGACCCACACCCTCATACATTTTCTTGAAGTACACACTGTCTCTCTGTCTGTCTCTCTTTCTCGCTCTCTCTCTGTCTCTCTCTGTCTCTCTCTCACAAACATGCAATCTTTGGACAATAAAATGGACGAGTTATTGGGAAGATTAAACTACCAACGGGAAATTAAAAACTGTAACATCTTATGCTTCACAGAGTCGTGGCTGAACGACGACAATATTGACATACAGCTGGCTAGTTACAGTGGGGCAAAAAAGTATTTAGTCGGCCACCAATTGTGCAAGTTCTCCCACTTAAAAAGATGAGAGGCCTGTAAGTTTCATCATAGGTACTCTTCAACTATGACAGACAAAATGAGAAAACAAAATCCAGAAAATCACATTGTAGGATTTTTAATGAATTTATTTACAAATTATGGTGGAAAATAAGTATTTGCTCACCTACAAACAAGCAAGATTTCTGGCTCTCACAGACCTGTACCTTCTTCTTTAAGAGGCTCCTCTGTCCTCCACTCGTTACCTGTATTAATGGCACCTGTTTGAACTGGTTATCAGTATAAAATACACCTGTCCACAACCTCAAACAGTCACACTACAAACTCCACTATGGCCAAGACCAAAGAGCTGTCAAAGGACACCAGAAACAAAATTGTAGACCTGCACCAGGCTGGCGAGACCATCTGCAATAGGTAAGCAGCTTGGTTTGAAGAAGTCAACTGTGGGAGCAAATATTAGGAAATGGAAGACATACAAGACCACTGATAATCTCCCTCGATCTGGGGCTCCACGCAAGATCTCACCCCGTGGTGTCAAAATGATCACAAGAACGGTGAGCAAAAATCCCAGAACCACACGGGGGACCTAGTGAAGGACCTGCAGAGAGCTGGGACCAAAATAACAAAGCCTACCATCAGTAACACACTACGCCGCCAGGGACTCAAATCCTGCAGTGCCAGACGTGTCCCCCTGCTTAAGCCAGTACATGTCCAGGCCCGTCTGAAGTTTGCTAGAGAGCATTTGGATGATCCAGAAGAAGATTGGGAGAATGTCATATGGTCAGATTAAACCAAAATATAAGTTTTTGGTAAAAACTCAACTCGTCGTGTTTGGAGGACAAAGAATGCTGAGTTGCGTCCAAAGAACACCGTACCTACTGTGAAGCATGGGGGTGGAAACATCATGCTTTGGGGCTGCAAAGGGACCAGGACGACTGATCCGTGTAAAGGAAAGAATGAATGGGGCCATGTATCGTGAGATTTTGAGTGAAAACCTCCTTCCATCAGCAAGGGCATTGAAGATGAAACGTGGCTAGGTCTTTCAGCATGACAATGATCCCAAACACACCGCCCGGGCAACGAAGGAGTGGCTTCGTAAGAAGCATTTCAAGGTCCTGGAGTGGCCTAGCCAGTCTCCAGATCTCAACCCCATAGAAAATCTTTGGAGGGAGTTGAAAGTCCGTGTTGCCCAGCAACAGCCCCAAAACATCACTGCTGTAGAGGAGATCTGCATGGAGGAATGGGCCAAAATACCAGCAACGGTGTGTGAAAACCTTGTGAAGACTTGCAGAAAACGTTTGACCTCTGTCATTGCCAACAAAGGGTATATAACAAAGTATTGAGAGAAACTTTTGTTATTGACCAAATACTTATTTTCCACCATAATTTGTAAATAAATTCATTAAAAATCCTACAATGTGATTTTCTGGATTTTTTTTCTCCCCCTAATTTTGTCTGTCATAGTTGAAGTGTACCTATGATGAAAATTACAGGCCTCTCTCATCTTTTTAAGTGGGAGAACTTGCACAATTGGTGGCTGACTAAATAAATTTTTGCCCCACTGTATATGATGTACCGGCAGGATAGAACAGTGGTGTCTGGTAAAACAAGGGCCGGCGGTCTTTGTATTTTTGGAAATAACAGCTGGTGCACTATATCTAAGGAAGTCTCGAGCCATTGCTCGCCTGAGGTAGTTTCTCATGATAAGCTGCAGACCACATTACCTACCAAGAGAGTTTTCATCTATATTATTTGTGGCTGTATTACATACCACCACAGTCAGAGGCTGGCACCAAGATAGCGTTGAATGAGCTGTATTCCGTCCTAAGCAAACAAGAAAAGTAGTAGCCGGGGACTTTAATGCAGGGAAACTTAAATAAGTTTTTCCTAATTTCTATCAACATGTTAAATGTGCAACCAGAGGGAAAATAACTCTGTACCACGTCACCCTCGCCCTCCATTTAGCATATCTGACCATAATTCTATCCTCCTGATTTCTTAAAAGCTAAAATTAATGCAAGAAGCACCAGTGACTAGATCAATAAAAAAGTGGTCAGATGAAGCAGATGCTAAGCTACAGGACTGTTTTGCCTGCACAGACTGGAATATGTTCCCGGAATCCTCCAATCGCATTGAGTATACCACATCTGTCATTGGCATCATCAATAAGTGCATCGATGACGTCGTCCCCACAGTGACCGTACGTACATAGCCCAACCAGAAACCATGGATTACAGGCAGCATCCACACTGAGCTAAAGGCTAGAGCTGCTGCTTTCAAGGAGCGGGACTCTAACCCGGAAGCTTTAAAGAAATCCCACTATGCCCTCCGATGAACCATTAACAGGAAAGCGTCAATACAGGACTAAGATCGAGTCGTACTACACCGGCTCTGACGCTCGGAGGATGTGGCAGGGCCTGCAAACCATTACAGACTACAAATGGAAGCACAGCCGAGAGGCTTGTCACTAGGCAGCTATCAGACGAGCTAAACTACGTATATGCTCGCTTCGAGGCAAATAACACTGAAACCTGCATGAGAGCACCAGCTGTACCGGAAGACTCTGATCACGCTCTACGCAGCCGATGTGAGTAAGACCTTTAGAAAAGTTAACATTCACAAGGCCGCAGGGCCAGACGGATTACCAGGACGTGTACTGCGAGCATGCGCTGACCAACTTACAAGTGTCTTCACTGACATTTTCAACCTCTCCCTTTCCGAGTCTGTAATACCAACATGTTTTAGGCAGACACCATAGTGCCTGTGCCCAAGAACACTAAGGTAACTTGTCATGGCTGACATCACCATCATCCCAGAAACCCTAGACCCACTCCAATTTGCATACCGTCCCAACAGATCCACAGAGATCTCAATTGCACGCCACACTGCCCTTTTCCACCTGGACAGAAGGAACACCTATGTGAGAATGCTATTCATTGACTACAGCTCAGCGTTCAACACCATAGTGCCCTCAACTCATCACTAAGCTAGGGATCCTGGGACTAAACACCTCCCTCTGCAACTGGATCCTGGACTTGCTGACAGGCTGCCCCCAGGTGGTAAAGGTAGGTAACAACACATCCACCACGCTGATCCTCAACACAGGGGCCCCTCGGGTGCGTGCTCAGTCTCCTCCTGTACTCCCAGTTCACTCATGACTGCACGGCCAGGCATGACTCCAACACCATCATTACATTTGCCGATGATACAACAGTGGTAGGCCTGATCACCTATGACAACGAGACAACCTATAGGGAGGCGGTCAGAGACCTGGCCGTGTGGTGCCAGGACAACAACCTCCCCCTTAACGTAATCAAGACGAAGGAGATGATTGTGGACTGCAGGAAAAAGAGGACTGAGCACGCCCCCATTCTCATCAACGGGGCTGCAGTGGAGCAGGTTGAGAGCTTCAAGTTCCTTGGTGTCCACATCACCATAAAACTAACATGGTCCAAGCACACCAAGACAGTTGTGAAGCGGGCAAAACAAAACCTATTCCCCCTCAGGAGACTGAAAAGATTTGGTATGGGTCCTCAGATCCTCAAAGTTCTACAGCTGCACCATCGAGAGCACTGGTTGCATCACTGCCTGCTATGGCAACTGCTCGGCCTCCGACCGCAAGGCACTACAGAGGGCAGTGTGTCTGGCCCAGTACATCACTGGGGCAAAGTTTCCTGCCATCCAGGACCTCAATACCAGGCGGTGTCAAAGGAAGTCCCAAAAAAGTGTCAGACTCCAGCCACCCTAGTCATAGAGTGTTCTCTCTGCTACTGCACGGCAAGCGGTACCGGAGCGCCAAGTCTATGTTCAAGGGGCTTCTAAACAGCTTCTACCCCCCCAAGTCCATAAGACTCCTGAACATCTAGTCAAATGGCTACCCAGACTATTCACAATACCCACCCCTTCCCTCTCCTCACCACTGCCACTATCTGTTGTCATCTATGCATAGTCACTTTAACTCTACCTACATTTACATACTACCTCAACTTACCGGTGCCCCCGCACATTGACTCTGTACTGGCACCCTCCTGTATATATTGTTATTTTTTTACTGCTCCCCATTAATTACTTGTTACTTTTAACTACCTCTGTCTTATTCTTATCTGTATTTTTTAAACTGCTCTGTTGGTTAGGGGCTCTGCACTGTTGTATTCGGCGCATGTTTTGATTTGTGGCTATCTTCAGCCATGTGAGCTTGGTGGTTTCCTTGCGTTTGTCCAGGTCCTTCGATGTTAACTTGAATCTTATCATGTAGGCAGGGTCATCATCGGAGCTCTCCATGACCTGAAGGAGATGGCACAAAGCAGACAACACCACTGAGCAGGAAATGTACTTCTCCCAGAAATCAGTCAAGTACCCACAGTGAAAGATAATTCAAAATCACGTCAGTCAATTGTGAGAGACTTGTTACACACACATTATAACACTAGTAGTGTGATAAAGAATATCACCTGCAGCGCTCCGGTAGTTTCTCCAGTTCAGCTGTGGTTGGCATGATGATGTTAGTTTTCTGTTGGGCCAGAGCATCCCTGTGGTTGTTGATTTCTGTGGACAAGCTTTACCATTTCCAGAGTGGAATTCCATCTTGTTGTGACTTCTTGTGTGAGTGACTCCTTCTTTTGCCCATTTGCAATTTGCTGTTGTCCTAGCTCTGCAGCGTTTGGTGGGCTGTGTTTGAAATACCCAACAATTTTTGAGATTTTGATCAGGGCCTTGTCAAACCCGCTTATTTGTAGGGAAACTGTGATGGACCTTAGCAGACTGTGCGGTGCAGGGCACGTGTTCAAAAGGCAGATGGCTCACAGCTGCAATCATGTTCCGTGCACTGTCTGTGCAAACTGTGGTAACTTTGTTTTCAATGTTCCACTGCTTTGCTACATACATGAAATGCTCGGTTCATGTTTCATAGTGAATCTCTTCCGTCTTCATTACGTCCACAGTGTGTGAATGCAGTTTCCAGTTTTCATTGATGTGGTGCGCAGTAACCCCAAGGTAGTTGTGGTTACTGACCGAAGTCCAGTGGTCATCTGTGAGAGCAACAGCCGTTGCATGTTTCAACTCCTCTGCTTTCATAGTCCTCTCGCTTTCATACAGCTCATGTGTTCTTGTAACGACGGTGGCTCTCGAGGGTAATTCATACGTTGAGTCTTTCGACGCTATCTAAATGATATCCCTCAGGCCCACAATGTGGAGTGTAGCTATCCACTTAGCTATTGCTTGTTAGCTTGCTCCTTGTCAACTTGTCCATATGCCTCCCATGCGCACACTCTTCTAGATTAGCCTGCCGAAGATGTCCTCCGTTGTTACTTGTATTGCCGTAGTCAACGGCATGTTTCGCTTGTTAATCAAATTTGATTGGTCACATGCACGTGATTAGCAGATGTTCAGTTTCGTGTGAATGCTATCATCTGTCCACAGTTTCTGGTTAGGGTTGGTTTTAATAGTCACAGTGGGTCCTACATCTCCTATACACTTCCTTATAAACTCATTCACCGTATCCGCAAGCTACCCGGAACATATCCCAGTCCACGTGATCAAAACAATCGTGAAACGTGGATTCCGATTGGTCAGACCAGCGTTGAATAGTACGAAGCACTTCCTGTATGAGTTTCTGCCTTTAGGACGGAAGGAGCAAGATGGAGTCATGGTCAGATTTCCCAGAATAGTCCCCACGATATGCAACTGTTCAGGGAAGTCAGGAACCAATACACGCAGTCAGTCAGGAAAGCTAAGGCCAGCTTCTTCAGGCAGAAATTTGCATCCTGTAGCTCCAACTCCAAAATGTTCTGGGACACTGTGAAGTCCATGGAGAACAAGAGCACCTCCTCCCAGCTGCCCACTGCACTGAGGCTAGGTAACACGGTCACCACCGATAAATCCATGATTATCGAAAACTTCAACAAGCATTTCTCAACGGCTGGCCATGCCTTCCGCCTGGCTACTCCAAGCTCCGACTCCCCCGCAGCTACTCGCCCAAGCCTCTCCAGGTTCTCCTTTACCCAAATCCAGATAGCAGATGTTCTGAAAGAGCTGCAAAACCTGGACCCGTACAAATCAGCTGGGCTTGACAATCTGGACCCTCTATTTCTGAAACTATCCGCCGCCATTGTCGCAACCCCTATTACCAGCCTGTTCAACCTCTCTTTCATATTGTCTGAGATCCCCAAGGATTGGAAAGCTGCCGCAGTCATCCCCCTCTTCAAAGGGGGAGACACCCTGGACCCAAACTGTTACAGACCTATATCCATCCTGCCCTGCCTATCTAAGGTCTTCGAAAGCCAAGTCAACAAACAGGTCACTGACCATCTCGAATCCCACCGTACATTCTCCGCTGTGCAATCTGGTTCCCGAGCCGGTCACAGGTGCACCTCAGCCACGCTCAAGGTACTAAACGATATCATAACCGCCATCGATAAAAGACAGTACTGTGCAGCCGTCTTCATCGACCTTGCCAAGGCTTTCGACTCTGTCAATCACCATATTCTTATCGGCAGACTCGGTAGCCTCGGTTTTTCTGATGACTGCCTTGCCTGGTTCACCAACTACTTTGCAGACAGAGTTCAGTGTGTCAAATCAGAGGGCATGCTGTCCGGTCCTCTGGCAGTCTCTATGGGGGTGCCACAGGGTTCAATTCTCGGGCAGACTCTTTTCTCTGTATATATCAATGATGTTGCTCTTGCTGCGGCCGATTCCCTGATCCACCTCTACGCAGACGACACCATTCTATATACTTCCGGCCCGTCCTTGGACACTGTGCTATCTAACCTCCAAACGAGCTTCAATGCCATACAACACTCCTTCCATGGCCTCCAACTGCTCTTAAACACTAGTAAAACCAAATGCATGCTTTTCAACCGTTCGCTGCCTGCACCCGCATGCCTGACTAGCATCACCACCCTGGATGGTTCCGACCTTGAATATGTGGACATCTATAAGTACCTAGGTGTCTGGCTAGACTGTAAACTCTCCTTCCAGACTCATATCAAACATCTCCAATCGAAAATCAAATCTAGAGTCGGCTTTCTATTCCGCAACAAAGCCTCCTTCACTCACGCCGCCAAACTTACCCTAGTAAAACTGACTATCCTACCGATCCTCGACTTCGGCGATGTCATCTACAAAATTGCTTCCAACACTCTACTCAGCAAACTGGATGCCGTTTATCACAGTGCCATCTGTTTTGTCACTAAAGCACCTTATACCACCCACCACTGCGACCTGTATGCTCTAGTCGGCTGGCCCTCGCTACATATTCGTTGCCAGACCCACTGGCTCCAGGTCATCTACAAGTCCATGCTAGGTAAAGCTCCGCCTTATCTCAGTTCACTGGTCACGATGGCAACACCCATCCGTAGCACGCGCTCCAGCAAGTGTATCTCACTGACCATCCCTAAAGCCAACACCTCATTTGGTGTTCCAGTTCTCTGCTGCCTGTGACTGGAACGAATTGCAAAAATCGCTGAAGTTGGAGACTTTTATCTCCCTCACCAACTTTTAACATCTGCTATCTGAGCAGCTAACCGATCGCTGCAGCTGTACATAGTCTATCGGTAAATAGCCCACCCATTTTTTACCTACCTCATCCCCATACTGTTTTTATTTATTTACTTTTCTGCTCTTTTGCACACCAATATCTCTACCTGTACATGACCATCTGATCATTTATCACTCCAGTGTTAATCTGCAAAATTGTAATTATTCGCCTACCTCCTCATGCCTTTTGCACACAATGTATATAGACAAAAAAAATTATACTGTGTTATTGACTTGTTTATTGTTTACTCCATGTGTAACTCTGTGTTGTCTGTTCACACGGCTATGCTTTATCTTGGCCAGGTCGCAGTTGCAAATGAGAACTTGTTCTCAACTAGCCTACCTGGTTAAATAAAGGTGAAAAAAAAGGAGGGTGGGGGAGGGCCTTGAAAGCATTCCAGAAGTTTGAATAGCAATGGTGGAGAGTCTTAGTAGCGTGCGTAGTACAGTCGATATGTTGATAGAACTAAGCCTAGTCCTCAGATTTGCTTTGTTAAAATCCCAAGCTATAATAAATGCAGCCTCAGGATATGTTTGCATAAAGTCCAGTGACAATCTTTGAGGTCCGTCGAGGTATTGTCCCTCTAAATCACTCTGACATCATTGCAAATGTAATCGAAAATCATATTGAACACTTCATGAGCTCATGTTGCGCAACATTTCAATAGGCTCTGCAATTGCGGGAGAAAACAGTGATTTCCTCCATTAAAAAGAGGATCCAACAGCCTTCTATAGGCCATGCCTACTATATTTATCTCTCAACTGTCCTAATATTAAGCACATTGTTTACCTTTACAGCAGGAGTATAGCCTACATGGCTGGCATGACAATAAACCACACAGGGAAAAGAGTCCTCCATTCGCTATTTAAGTGCGTAGATGAAGTGTATTGTTTCCCGCTGCCCCCATTTCGATACAGGTGCATGATAATGGTCCATTCTAAATCAAAACACATCTCACACTTATATTATGTAGTATGTGTAAAGACAAGATTAAATCCAGAATAGTCTGATGGGTGACAATATTAGCCCGTCACTTGTGAATTCTATATTATCACTTGTGAATGATGCCCAGCAAAAGAAATAATACCTTTTTTTTTGGCTTCTTTTTTTAATCATTGTCGCACACCTCATGTCGCCTAGTCCATAAGCCTATATGTTTGTATCACAACTAAAGTGGCCAAATAACTTGTTAAAATGGAGTACATTACTCAGCTTTACAAGGTTTGTATAGCATAACTGGTGTATATATAAGCAGCGCATGAGTTTAAAGTTTGGGTAAGATAAATTTCACCATAAAAATGCACCTTTTATAATAGAAGCATTACATGCATAATGGTATTTGTGGTTACTTTTGATAATGGTGTTTTACGCTAATAGAACATTCGTGCTTATATCCTCCTGCCGTGTGTACATTGCTGCGCTTATAATGTGAAGAAATAGCCTAATAGTTTAGCAACATTTTAAGCTAAACGTTCTGATCTGTTGCGTCAGCCACACCGCGCAATTTTTTTTTGATGCTAGTGGTTGTAGTAATTTTGGATCTGTTTGAAATAATTATTTCTCGCTCAGAATAGAATAGGTTAACTTTTGTACTATGGGCGGGGACAGTAGATTGACCGAGGCTAATGCTTTTGCTCTTCATTAGGCCTACTCATCTTGTTGGCTGACAAAGTAAATATAGATAGTTATCCCAATGTGTTTATTATGCACCTTGGAATTGGATAAGGATGCGCGCAGTTGCGATGTGTCTGAGAAACCCATTTTCTTGATGGAGAGCCATGTGAGTGAGATGCTTTGGAGCTGGCAGCATTTAGGGTGGAGGGCAGCAAAGGGCATGGATTTGTTTTAGGGTGCACTATGGCCACACAAAGGGCATGGATTGTTTTAGGGTGCACTATGGCCACACAAAGGGCATGGATTTTTTTAGGGTGCACTATGGCCACACAAAGGGCATGGATTGTTTTAGGGTGCACTATGGCCACACAAAGGGGATGGATTTTTTTAAGGGTGCACTATGGCCACACAAAGGGGATGGATTTTTTTAAGGGTGCACTATGGCCACACAAAGGGGATGCCTGCAGGAAATTTGAGGCATTATCAAGTGCTTGTCAAATTGTGTATGAGAGACTGATGAAGTGTGTACAGCCTGTGCAAAAAAATAAAGCAGAGCTCATGCCTTTCAATTAACTTTTTTAAAATCATCATTAAGAGTCGTATCATGTATCCTTACAATGTATTAAAAATCTAAACATATAGCCCAACATTTGTATAACATCTAAAGTTACTTTAATAACTCTAAATTAAGCATATAGGAGTAGCTATTTCTTTGTTAACCGCTCAACACAGAATAGCCACTCCCTCTAATCGTTTGGAGAAAATATCCTTTCTATTTTATTCAGCTTTGTTCAATTGTATTCTTCATACTATAAAATATGACAAAATAATGCCACTGAATTCGACACAATGCTGTCTCGGAGCTCTACGGACAATTCCTTCGACCTCGTGGCTTGGTTTTCCTCTGACATGCACTGTCAACTGTGGGACCTTATATAGACAGGTGTGTGGCTTTCCAAATCATGTCCAATCAATTGAATTTACCACAGGTGGGCTCCAATCAAGTCATGAGGTGGAAGGAATTGTCCGTAGAGCTCCGAGACAGCATTGTGTCGAGGCACAGATCTGGAGAAGGGTACCAAACAAATGTCTGCAGCACTGAAGGTTCCCAAGAACACAGTGGCCTCCATCATTCTAAAATGGAAGAAGTTTGGAACCAGCAAGACTCTTCCTAGAGCTGGCCACCTGGCCAAACTGAGCAATCGGGGGAGAAGGGCCTTGGTCAGGGAGGTGAACAAGAACCCGATGGTCACTCTGACAGAGCTCCAGGATGATCAAGGATGATCAAGGATGATCAATGGAAACAGGATGCACCTGAGCTCAATTTCGAGTCTCACCAAAGGGTCTAAATAAGGTATTTCTGTTTCTGAAAACCTGTTTTTGCTTTGTCATTATGGGGTATTTTGTGTAGATTGAGGAAGACAAAAATGTGTTTAAATGATTTTAGAATAATGCTGTAACATAACAAAATGTGGTAAGAGTCAAGGGGTCTGAATACTTTCTGAATACACTGTAGATGGGGGTGAAAGTGACATGGCAATCAGGATAGATAATGAACAGAGTAGCAGCAGCGTATGTGACAATTGTGATATTTTGTATATGTGTGTGGTGTCAATATGCGTGTGTGTGTGTGTTTTTTGTGTGCGCACGTGTGTCTGGGTAGAGTCCAGTGATTGTGCATAAAGTCATAATAGTCCGGGTTGCCATTTGATGAACCGTTCAGCAGTATTATGGCTTGGGGTTGTAATGGGAATTTTTATGTTTGTGCTTTTCTTATAACTCATTTCTATGTTCTATTCATGTGCTGTTCTGTAAACCAATTTCTGTGTTTATGCAAGTGGTTCACTGAACAAATCCTCTTATCAGTAGCTACAATTTGGCAATTTGCCCAGACCTTGTTTTGAGAACAAACTAAAGATGTCTCAGTTTAAGGTCTCAGCTTAGAAAGGAGAAACCTTGTGAGGTGTTGGACTGTCACATGTTATGAAACAGTATTGGTCGCTCGCATGTAGGAAACAAAACGGTAATGATTTATTAATGATGCTAAATCATGCAAATAGAACTTGTCTGTGTAGCCGTATATAAGACAACTGCATGGTCTGCCAAGGGAGAGCTCCTGATTGACGTGTACTATGGTGCATTGAGTTGGTTGTATCCCATCCAGCATGCTGAAAATAAACAACGATTTTTCCACAACAAGGGTAGAAGCTGTTCAGGTACCCTGTGGTCCCAAACCGCTTGCTGTGCGGTATCAGAGAAAACAGTTTATGATTAGGGTGGCTGGAGTCTTTGATAATTTTTAGGGCCTTCCTCTGACAGCGAAGGGAGCTCGGCCCCAGTGATGTATTGGACCATCCGCACCATCCTCAGTAGCGCCTTGCGATCGGGGCGGTGCAGTTGCCATACCAAGCGGTGACGCAGCCAGTCAGCATGCAGCCGAAATGAAAAGATAGTGTATCCACTTCACTCACGCTGTGGGCCGCTCCAATAAGCCACCCCTGCTCGCTATCACAGCTAAATTGATAAAGACTGATGGAGATGTGCAGAAAGAGCGGACGGAGAGAAGCCGATGGCGGCTGGTAGGGGATATGCAGCTGTTTTTCATGATATTCATCGTTTTGATCTGACAAATAAGTTTCAATGACAGTGCACAGAATGCACCCCTATGCCTTCAAAGAGAGTATCAGAGTACAGAGCGTAATGTCAGATATGTCATGTCAGAATGAGTGCTTCATCCAGGATCACGTGTGACAACTGTGATCAGCCAGCCTCATCCCCCGTCACATCCCCCGTCACATCCCCCGTCACATCCCCAGCATATCCCCCGTCACATCCCCATCATATCCCCCGTCACATCCCCCGTCACATCCCTGTCATATGCCCGTCATATCCCCCGTCACATCCCCCGTCACATCCCCCGTCACATCCCCCGTCACATCCCCCATCATATCCCCAATCACATCCCCATCATATCCCCCATCATATCCCCATCATATCCCCCATCATATCCCCCATCATATCCTCCATCATATCCCCGTCATATCCTCCATCATATCCCCATCACATCCCCCATCACATCCCCATCACATCCCCCATCACATCCCCATCACATCCCCCATCACATCCCCATCATATCCCCCATCACATCCCCATCACATCCCCCATCACATCCCCATCACATCCCCCATCATATCCCCCATCATATCCTCCATCATATCCCCATCATATCCCCATCATATCCCCATCATATCCCCCATCATATCCCCCATCATATCCCCCATCATATCCCCCATCATATCCTCCGTCATATCCCCCATCATATCCCCCATCATATCCCCCATCATATCCCCAATCACATCCTCCATCATATCCCCGTCATATCCTCCATCATATCCCCATCATATCCCCGTCATATCCTCCATCATATCCCCATCATATCCCCATCATATCCCCCATCATATCCCCCATCACATCCCCATCATATCCCCCATCATATCCCCCATCATATCCCCCATCACATCCCCCATCACATCCCCCATCATATCCCCCATCATATCCCCCATCACATCCCCCATCATATCCTCCATCATATCCTCCATCATATCCTCCATCATATCCCCATCATATCCCCCATCACATCCCCCATCACATCCCCATCACATCCCCATCATATCCCCATCACATCCCCCATCACATCCCCATCACATCCCCATCACATCCCCCATCATATCCCCCATCATATCCTCCATCATATCCCCATCATATCCCCCATCATATCCCCCATCATATCCCCCATCACATCCCCATCATATCCCCCATCACATCCCCCATCATATCCCCCATCATATCCCCCATCATATCCCCCATCACATCCCCCATCATATCCCCCATCATATCCCCCATCATATCCCCCGTCATATCCTCCATCATATCCCCATCATATCCCCCGTCATATCCTCCGTCATATCCCCATCATATCCCCCATCATATCCCCAATCACATCCCCATCATATCCTCCATCATATCCCCCATCATATCCCCCATCATATCCCCAATCACATCCTCCATCATATCCCCCATCATATCCTCCGTCATATCCCCATCATATCCCCCATCATATCCTCCGTCATATCCCCATCATATCCCCCGTCATATCCCCCGTCATATCCCCCATCATATCCCCATCATATCCCCCATCATATCCCCCATCATATCCCCCATCATATCCCCCATCAACCATCTAATTATTTTAGCGGTTCACAGCGTGAGTGAAGTGGATACATTATTCATTTTGCCTGTTAGAACCAAGAGCACAGGCCAGTTTGACTAGGCTTCACTGTCACTGCCATAGAGGAAGAATAGCACAGTGACAGTCATGCTTGCGCCTCTAGCCCAAAACAAAATGATGCCCCATATTACCGGAGCCACCTTTTCCCCTGTCTACCGCAATTCGTGCAAATTTTCCACTGAATTAAAATATTAACACAATATGAAGTATTGGTCCCATGTTTCATCAGCTGAAATAAAGGCTCATCGAAATGTTCTATACAAAAGCGTATTTCTCAAAAAAATTGACAAATTTGTTTAAATCCCTGTTAGTGAGCATTTCTCCTTTGCCAAGACCATCAACGTGAGGAAGGGGTTTGTCCTATAAGTAGACACTCCACTGTTGGGGTAGACAGCTGAAAGCATGTGTGTGTATGGAGATTTGAGGTCATTTCAGTGGAATGTGCTTATAGGTTTGGTATTATCAGTGTTCGCCACAATAGAAACGCCATTGTCGGTTACTGATAGTGTCTAGAGTGCCTCATTCTAAATATCACAGGGGGAAAGATGGACTCTGCATGGTCTGTCAGAATATAGGATATGAGACCCATTTTCACCCTCTCAGAAGCATCTCCTGCTAATTGTTCTGTTTGTTTGAGTGAGTCTTAGTTTGTGTGTGTGTGTGTGTGTGTGTGTGTGTGTGTGTGTGTGTGTGTGTGTGTGTGTGTGTGTGTGTGCATATTTGTGTACTGTTAAATAAAAGCTCCTCTATTCTGCCAGCACAGATCAACCCTGAATGCAAGTTGACTAGCTGAGACAGACATACTATGCACAATGCCATCCTGAGTGCCAGTTTGGTCTCGTTGGAACAATGTGCCTATGGAAATGTCCTGTCTGTTCTCTCCGCTATCACACGGGAACACAGTGACTGGACACTGCTGGGACACGCAAAGCAATAGCCTGCTGCTCTCTCCTGGTGCTGCTGCTTATTATTACTAAGCCATAGCCAGCCATCATCCTCTCACACTGCGCCCCCCAGTCTCCCCATTCCCTCCCCCATTCTCAACCCCCTAGCAGCCAGGAAGGGAAGGTAGCAAACCAGTGATCTGCAGAAATCAAAATGCGCTTAACGTCATAATTGGTACTTTGAGCTGTGTGCAGTGATGCGGAGAAAGAGAGTGAAAGAGGGCGGGAGAGAGAGAAAGGAAGGAAGGAAGAAAGACAAAGCGGGAGGGATTGGTGGTGGGAAGGAGGGAGGGAGGCAGGCAGGCAGTGTAGAGGACATGACTATGACCTTCAGGAATCTCAGTGGTTCCACCTCGGCTCTGTTTGCTCAGATATCAGACTAGCTGTGTGACGACAACAGGGCTCTGTGGGGTATCTAGCTGGACCCAGAGGGCAAACATGCAGGCTGGGCTGTCATGTAAAAAGAAAAGGAAAAGCTTCACTCTCTAGTTGCTCCAATGCAATCATTTATTCATCAATGTCAGATTGCATAGTGAATCTGGGGTGCTCAGAACAAGAGTTAAGAAAAGCATGGAACTGCTGCCGCTGTTCAACATCACTCTTCCATTGAAAAAATATCATCAATGTGCTGTTTCCAAATAATGATGTTGGACAACATTTATAATAAATATTTTTGAGAGGAATGAGAATTGACAGTTTCTCCATGTAACCCTCATACAAATCATATCATATGGGCTGTCATGTGAACACTCCGTTAGCCTCCCATCAACATGCTAACAGCTAACTCGCTAATTGTTAGCCTCATGGCAAGGCAGAAATGCTAGCTGCTAGTGCGACCAGCATGCTAATACGCTTATACCTTGTTTGGCAGCCAGCCAGCTGATTGCTGTTAGCTAAGTGTTGTTAGCCTGATGAGATGGAGTGTTTATGCGGGTGCTCAGGTGACAGACAGCCTGCTAGGGTGGCGTAGATGCTAACTGCTGCACAGTCGCACCGTACAGATAGTTTTTTTACCTCCTTGACTTCTTCTGACCTTCTCCAAAGTGGCTACACAGAGCCCACACACCAGCTGTCAAATAAAGCCTTGTTAGGTGCTGGAGAGAAGTGATATTCCAGGAGGTCCGACAGTTGCTCCTTCACCTGCCTGCTTAGGTGCGGCCCGCCCAGCTTGCAGATACTCTGCTGAAACGATGTGTCTAGACCTAAGCGAAACGAGGAAGAGCAATATGAGAGTCGAGGGGTTTTGTAACATGAACTGTATCAACTGTATTGTATTGAGGGCCATGTGTAGACGGCGTGTATGATCCTGATCACTTAGCACCGGGTTCACTGCTCAGAACTCATTAAAGATGAATGATAAATCAGAGCCGTGTTATTTAGTAACAGCTCTGGCCTACTGAGAGAAGACAAAGCATTAATCGGATCGATGGCTTCAACGCTATTAAGTTTCCTGCCTGCCCCCTATGGGAACCCTTTGGGTGTATAAAGATTCATCTTAATCTGATGGATAATGAACTGTTCTGAGGCCAACTGGGGATTGGCAGCCATTTTTAAGTACATTCTAGATTTGAAAAGCATATCTTCAATGCAGGATTTTTTTCCATAGTACTTGATCTCTCACAAGGTGGTTGGATTTGAGCTCTGACATGCTGAATCATTCCTTTACGTAGCATTCCTTTAGGTAGCACACCATGTTCAGCATTCCTTTAGGTAGCACACCATGTTCAGCATTCCTTTAGGTAGCACACCATGTACAACATTAAGTTCAATTGTGTTTTCCAAAGATAATTAATTAACGATGTAACCAATGTTGCTTGTTTCTATCATTGCTCATAATGAGTCTATCCATTAAGGCTGTAATCATGAAAGCTAAATCATCTCTCTAATAGCAGCCTATTAGAAAGCTGTCTTTAATTCTCCCAATACCACTTAATAGAATGTCTTCTTCTGCAGGCCAGGCCTGCTTAGTTGTTCACTGCTCTATAGATGGGATGACATAAGGCATGGCTGAGAGAGTGGAGTGCCTGGGAGTATGCTCATTCTCTCACACTCAGAACTATATAGATTCTATAGATTGTAGCCCTTTAGTACCCTTTATGTGGAACCTTCATCCTGGGATGTTATTTAACACTGAGAACCTACAGGGATGTTCTAGATGGAACACTGAGAACCTGCAGAGATGCCCAGGGACCCTACTCTGGTTCTCACAAAAACAAAGCGGTTGGAACTCATCAGACAAAAGGACAGATTTCCACAGGTCTGTTTATTTAAATGTTTTATTTGACCTTTATTTAACTAGGCAAGTCAGTTAAGAACAAATTGTTATTTACAATGACGGCCTACCAAAAAGCCTCCTGCGGGGACGGGGCCTGGGATTAAAAATAAATGGCGCAGATCACGCTGCAAGTACTGCCTCTCCCATCTCCTCATTGGTTTATGGAAGCAGGTACCCACGTGTCACCTCCTCATTGGTTATACCCATGAGGGTGACTGAAAAACGAACGAGGTCAGTGGCGGTAATGTACCTAATTTATGAAAGTTGCCAATCGCAATATAAAGTCCAGAGAAGAAAAGGCCTCGAAGGAGGAGAGATGACTAGAAATGATTCGGTTGACCGTTTTTTTGTGTGTGGATTAATTGGTGGAGTAGAGGACCTTGTGCATTTCTGGTAAAATAACTCAATATTTATATCCCAGGACAAATTAGCTAGCAACAGCAAGCTAGCTGAATAGGAAAAATGAGCTAGTAAGTGCAAGCTAGCTAGCTAAATTGCCATTAATGTTAAATGCTTTTTGACCTGTCCCCAAATTAATATAATTGGTTCATTGTTTGTTTTGATATTTTAACCTGCGTGTCGTGATCGCATTTGGTGTGGGGGGACAAAATAAATTTATACACGATGGCGCACGCACGCAGCCGGTTTGGGTTCCATATAAGACAACAACATAGGAAGGCAGCAACACATGACAACTCGGCATGGTAGCACCACAACATAACAACAACATGGTAGCAGCACAAAACATGGGACAAACATTATTGGCCACAGACAACAGCAAGAAGGTAGAAACAACAATACATCACACAGAGCAGACACAACTGTCAGTAAGTGTCCATGATTGAGTCTTCGAATGACGAGATTGAGATAAAACTGTCTAGTTGAGTGTTTGTTGCAGCTCGTTCCAGTCGCTAGCTGCAGCGAACTGAAAGACGAGCAACCCATTTTGAACCTTGGCTGGAATGGAGTCGGTGCCATTCTCATGCACATATGTATAGTTGAAGTCGGAAGATTACATACAACTTAGCCAAATAAATTTAAATTCAGTTTTTCACAGTTCCTGACATTTAATTCTAGTAAAAATTCCCTGTATTAGGTAAATTAGGATCACCACTTTATTTTAAGAATGTGAAATGTCATCACATTCCCAGTGGGTCAGAAGTTTACATACACTGGTAGCATTGCCTTTAAATTGTTTCACCTCCACAAGCTTCCCACAATAAGTTGGGTGAATTTTGTCCCATTCCTCCTGACAGAGCTGGTGTAACTGAGTCAAGTTTGTAGGCCTCCTTGCTCGCACACGCTTTTTCAGTTCTGCCCACAAATGTTCCACAGGATTGAGGTCAGGGCTTTGTGACGGCCACTTGATATTGTTGTCCTTAAGCCATTTTGCCACAACTTTGGAAGTATGCTTGGGGTCAGTGTCAATTTGGAAGTTCTATTTGCGACCAAGCTTTAACTTCCTGACTGATGTCTTGAGATGTTGCTTCAATATATCCACATAATTTTCCTGCTCCATGATGCCATCTATTTTGTGAAGTGCACCAGTCCCTCCTGCAGCAAAGCACCCCCACAACATGATGCTGCCACCCCTGTGCGTCACGGTTGGGATGGTGTTCTTTGGCTTGCAAGCCTCCCCCTTTTTCCTCCAAACATTACGATGAGCTTATTAAGGTTATTACGATGAGCTCATTAAGGTGTGATGTCTACCAAAAAAGCAACAATATCCATTTTGCTCTCGTCTTGCAAAGAAATAGAAAACTGTGTTGCCTTCTGACTCCTGAGTTGTACAAGGAAAGCTGTTATTTCCTTTTGAATGGATCAAAGCGTTCCAACACCCTTTACTGAGCCATCTTATGTTGTTGTGCAGCAGTAGGTCATTTGCATTTGCCTCAACTACTTTCAGGAATTCTCTCAGCAGGCGATGTTGATGAGATGAAGATGCCCTGAGAAAGTTGAGTTTCATCATTGTATTCATCACTTCCGCATACGACTGATGAATGATGCAGTGGTTAGCTGTGAGATCAGGGTTGTCACCTGTGCCACAGCTCCTTTCTCTCTTCCTGTCATGGCAGGGGCCCCTTCTGAAGTGATAGAGACCACTTGTTTTAGATCTATCCCCCTCTTTCTCATCATCTCCTTTATGACCATGTATATGTCCTTTCCTCTTGTATGTGTTACACTGAACAGGTCTTCACAGAATTCCTTCTTCTCTGTGTGGTAAAATCTAACACACCAGAAGTTGGGCATTATCACTCACATCAGTAGATTCATCAACAGCTAACGCTCTGCATGGTGCACTCCGAATAGCTTCATCACGCTGTGTTAAAACATCCCTGTTAGTATGTCACTCTTTCTTGCTCTTGTTGTACGTGACATTGGGATTTGCTTGATCTTTTCACACAGCTCGTATTTTTGGTTACCGTCAAGTAAAGGTTCAGCAACAGCATTCATGAACTCCACCCCCCCCCCCCCCCCCCCCACGTTGTTGGGCAGTGAATGCATGGGAGAGGACTCTGGTGGATCGATCATACTGGGCTTTGAGTTTATTTTGCGTGCCCTCACCTCAGACTGATGTGGATATGTTTGCTCAAAAGATCTGTGCTTTGTGTCGTAGTGGCGCTTCAAGTTGGCACTTTTTATTAGAGCTACGGTCTCTGAACATCAGGCAGAGTGGTTTGACACTCGCTGCGGGAAGGATAAAGGCATATTTGTCTGTCCACTCCTTTTGAAAGGTCGATTTTTCTGTATCGACTTTCCTGACTTTTTGCAACGCCATTCTATAATTTCTCCTTTTGCTTCTCTTGCTGTCTCTCTCTCTGACTTCAGTCCCCTAACATGCATTGTAAACATTCACTTTGATTGGCTGAGTTTCGTGAAGTGATTTAAATAACGCACGTGGACCTTCCCAGGTTTGGGACCTTCCCAGATGCACTGAGCCAGCGCAGTATGTGTACATTGAAAAAAAGTGTTCTTTCATCAGGATTTAATTTATAACAATTTAACAATGATTTACTCCGAGCATGCGCTGACCAACTAGCAAGTGTCTCCACTGACATTTTCAACCTGTCCGAGTCTGTAATACCCACACGTTTTAAGCAGACCACCATAGTGCCTGTGCCCAAGAACACTAAGGTAACCTGTCTAATTGACTACCGACCTATAGCGCTCACTTCTGTTGCCATGAAGTGCTTTGAAAGGCTGATCATGGCTCACATCAACACCATCATCCCAGAAACGCTAGACCCACTCCAATTTGCATACCGCCACAACAGATACACAAATGATGCAATCTCTATTGCACTCCACATTGCCCTTTCCCACCTGGACAAACGGAACACCTATATGCGAATGCTATTCATTGACTACAGCTCAGCGTTCAACACCATAGTGCCATCAAAGCTCATCAATAAGTTAAGGACCCTGGGACTAAACCCCTCTTTCTGCAACTGGATCCTGGACTTCCTGACGGGCACATCCGCCACGATGATCCTCAACACGGGGGCCCCTCGGGTGTGTGCTCAGCCCCCTTCTGTACTCCCTGTTCACTCATGACTGCACGGCCAGGCAAGACTCCAACACATCATTAAATTTGCCGATGATACAACAGTGGTAGGTCTGATCACCGACAACAACGAGACAGCCTATAGGAGGAGGTCAGAAACCTGGCTGTGTGGTGCCAGGACAAAAACCTCTCCCTTAACGTGATCAAGAAGAAGGAGATGATTGTGGACTACAGGGAAAAAAGAGGACAGAGCACACCCCCATTCTTATTGATGGGGCTGCAGTTGTGCAGGTTGAGAGCTTCAAGTTTCTTGGTGTCCAAATCACCAACAAACTAACATGGTCCAAGCACACCAAGACAGTTGTGAAGCGGGCAAAACCTATTCCCCTTCAGGAGACTGAAAAGATTTGGCATGGGTCCTCAGATCCTCAAAACGTTCTACAACTCGCTCCATCGAGAGCATTCTGACTGGTTGCATCACTGCCTGGTATGGCAACTGCTCGTCCTCAGACCGCAAAGCACTACAGAGGGTAGTTTGAATGGCACAGCACATCACTGGGGCCAAGCTTCCTGCCATCCAGGACCTCTATACCAGGCGGTGTCAGAGGAAGGACCTAAAAATTGTCAGACTCCAGCCACCCCAGTCATAGACTGTTCTCTCTGCTACTGCACGGACCCGGTACCGGAGCACCAAGTCTAGGTCCAAGAGGCTTCTAAACAGCTTCTGCCCCCCCAAAGCCATAAGACTCCTGAACATCTTATCATTGCATTGCCCTCTCCCCTCTCCACACCACTGCCACTCTCCTGTTGTCATCTATGCATAGTCACTTTAATAACTCTACCTACATGTACATACTACCTCAACTAACCGGTGCCCCCGCACATTGCCTCTGTACCGGCACCCCCCTGTATATATTGTTATCTTTTTACTGCTGCTCTTTAATTACTTGTTACTTTTAACTCTAATTATTTATCTGTATTTTTTTTAAACTGCACTGTTGGTTAGGGGCTCGTATGTAAGCATTTCACTGTACGGTCTACACCTGTTGTATTCGGCGCATGTGACTAATGATATTTGATTTGAACAGTTGATGTTGAGATGTCTGTTACTTGAAAATTTATTTGGGCTGCAGTTTGAGGCTGGTAACTCTAATGAACTTATCCTCTGCAGCAGAGGTAACTCTGGGTGTTCCTTTCCTGTGGCGGTCCTGATGAGAGCCAGTTTCATTGCGCTTGATAATTTTTGTGCCTGCACTTGAAGAAACTTTCAAAGTTCTTGACATTTTTCAGATTGACTGACCATCATGTCTTAAAGTAATGATGGACTGTTGTTTCTCTTTCCTTATTTTGAGCTGTTCTTGCCATAATATGTAATTGGTCTTTTACCAAAGATGACTATATTCTGTATACCACCCTGGAATGAGTAGGTGTGTCCAAACTTTTGACTGGTACTGTATACTGAACAAAAATAAATGCAACATGTAAAGTGTTGGTCCCATGTTTCATGAGCTGAAATAAAAGAAATGTTCCATATAATAATTGTGTGCAGAAATGTATTTACATCCCTGTTGGTGAGGATTTCTCTTTTGCCAAGATAATCCATCTATCTGACAGGTGTGGCATCTCAAGGAGATGATTCAACTGCATGATCATTACACAGGTGCAATTTCTCTACCATATGCTGCCTCCGTCATTTTAGAGAATTTGGCAGTACGTCCAACCGGCCTCAACTACAGACCACGTGTAACCACGCTAGCCCAGGACCTCCACGTCCGGCTTCTTCACCACAGACCACGTGTAACCACGCCAGCCCAGGACTTCCACGTCCGGCTTCTTGACCTGCTGGATTGTCTGAAGAGGGGGTGTTCCGAAGAGTACTTCTGTCTGTAATAATAAAGCCCTTTTGTGGGAAACAACTCATTCTGGATGGCTGGGCCTGCCTACCCAGTGGGAGGGCCTGATTCCCAATTGGGTGGGCCTATGCCCTTTCATGCCCACACATGGCTACGCCCCTGCCCAGTCATGTGAAATCCATAGATTAGGGCCTAATGAATATATTTTGATTGACTGAGTCTTTCTATGAACTGTAACCCAGTAAAATAGAATGGGTTCTATCTGGTTTTGGTCATTTTAAGTTGACACACAGTTTTTCCATCTAATAAATTGCCACAGATGGCACGCTTAACAATGTTCTATACAGAAAAAAACTGTAATTAGCTCCAATGACTGTAATTTCCTCCATATTAAAGGGATAGTTTGAGATTTTGCCAATAAAGCCATTTATCTACTTCCCCAGTCTGATGAACAGGAACATCTGCCATGCTAACTGTTCCTGTAGATCTCCAGTCATTGCCAGGTCACAGTTGTAAATGAGAACTTGTTCTCAACTGGCCTACCTGGTTAAATAAAGGTGTTCTCAACTGGCCTCCCTGGTTAAATAAAGGTGTTCTCAACTGGCCTCCCTGGTTAAATAAAGGTGTTCTCAACTGGCCTACCTGGTTAAATAAAGGTGTTCTCAACTGGCCTCCCTGGTTAAATAAAGGTGGAACAAAATACATAAAATTGTGCTGATGCTAGTTAGCATTTGCTCGTGAAACGACCTTTATCTTCCTTCATATGGGACGCAGAGACATAAAAATGGCATCTGCGATGGTATTCGGTTGCAGCTAAAGATATTCATTTAAAATAATAATAATAAATCGAATAATACTTTTTACATTGGCAAACCCCCTGCAGTACGTCCACTGACCCCAGTTTGAAAATCCCTGTTTTAGAACACAGAATATCCCCGTAACAATACAAGGGAAGGCACCTTGTGTCACTGAATAGCAACTAGCAAGTCTTATCGTCATTTGCATGTACATTAGCATTTCCCCGGTACTACATCTGCTGCTGTTCAAATGAAAATTGATTTGTCCCATGCGCTGAATACAGAAGGGAAATGTTTACTTACAAGTCTTTTTCCAACAAAGCTGTTAAAAAGGAAAAAAATAAAGCAATAGCAACAGAATGAAAAAACAATACCGAAGCTACATACAACGGGTACTGAGTCAATGTACGAGGCTACATACAACGGGTACTGAGTCAATGTACGAGGCTACATACAACGGGTACTGAGTCAATGTACGAGGTAGTTGAGGTAATATATAAATAGGGGTAAACGTGGCTAGGCAACAGGATAGAGTAGCAGCAGAGTATGTGAAGAGTGTAAGTGTGTGTGTGTTGGAGTGTGAGTGTGCATAGAGCCAGTACGAGAATATCAGTGCAAAAAAATGGGGGCAATGCAAATAGTCAGGGTGGCGATTTGATGAACTGTTCAGCAGTCTTATGGCTTGGGGGTAGAAGCTGTTCAGGAGCTTTTTGGTCCTAGACTTGGTGCTACGGTACCGCTTGCCTTGCGGTAGCATAGTGAAGTCTATGACTTGGGGGACCTGGAGTCTTTGACAATGTTTAGGGCCTTCCTCTGACACCGCCTAGTACATAGGTCCTGGACATGTTACAAATCAAATTTGATTTGATTTGGTTGCAGGGAGCTCGATCCCATTTGATGTACTGGGCCGTACGCACTACCCTCTGTAGCGCTTTGCGATTGGATGCCAAGGGGTGGTGCAGCCAGTCAAGATGCTCTCAATGGTGCAGCTGTATCACTCTTTTAGGGTCTGAGTGCCCTGACAAATCTTTTCAGCCTCCTGAAGAGGCGTCGTCGTGCCCTCTCCACAACTCTGTTGGTGTTTGGCCCATGATAGGTCCTTAGTGATGTGGACACCGAGGGACTTGAAGCTCTCATCCTGCTTCACTAAGCCCTGTCGATGTGAATGGAGGCGTGCTTGGCCCTCGGTTTCCTGTAATCCACAATCACCTCTTTTGTCTTGCTGGTGTTGGAGAGGTTGTTGCCCTGGCACCACACTGCCAGGTTTTTGACGACCTCCCTGTAGGCTGTCTCATCATCGTGCCGTCTGCAAACGTATTGATTGTGTTGGCGTCATATGTGGACACTCCGTCGTGGATGAACAGGGAGTACCGGAGGGGACTAAGCACGCACTCCTCAGGGGGCCCCCATGTTGAGGGTTGGAGGGCACTATGGTGTTGAACGCTGAGCTGTAGTCAATGAACAGCATTCTCACGTAGGTGTTCCTTTTGTCCAGTGTGGAGTGTAATTGAGATTGCGTCATCTGTGGCTCTGTTGTGGCCCAACGGCTTGGAAATGTCTGAACTAATCACAGTACTGTGTGCCTTTTTTTCCCAAACACACAAACCACAGACCACTATGAACTTTCACTATGGACTAAGGTCAATTCTTGTGAACTTGCACATCAGGTCATCATCTGTGTGAATATTATGCACCTGAATACTGAACGCTCCACAGTGCTGTTCCGGGTGCCTGTTAAAACCTGTGGTTCATTGATTAGGGCTCAGGGCCATGGACTTAGCAGGGGGTGTTTAAGATTCAGGCGCAGTGCTGCCGCTGTCTCCAATGCACAATCCATTAGCCACGCTCGAGCAACAGCAGCACTTGTTTGAATCTCAGTGTTTGGGTAGGATGCATAAAACATTATGGCCACCGGGCCTCTGCTATCCTGCTCAAATTGAAATGTTCATTTAGAGAGAGAGAGAGAGAGTTTGAATCTCAGTGTTTGGGTAGGATGCATAAAACATGATTGCCACCTGGCCTCTGCTATCCTGCTCAAATTGAGGGAGGGATGTGTTATACCACACATCATATGGTCATTTAGAAACACCCTGGCATTACAATTACTTTTCTGTTTTCTCCTAATGTTTTATTATACAAGCAGGGATAGGTTACATACCAATTTTGTCCTTTTGTTTAAGTCATGCAGTATGAGCTATTCTGTTGTCATGAGCATATGTGGTAGTGAAGTTCGATCAGGCTTCTGTAGCACTGACAGGGTAGCTCTGTAACTAATGCTGGGGGAATTCACTACCTGTCTGAGACAATGGCTCTGAAAACAATGCTTAAATGGTTGCATTGAAACCTGGGGCCTCATTTATCAACTGTGCATAAATTGCTCACAAATTTCTGTTGTACGTAGAGATTATTGGTATTTATCAAACTTTTTCCATTGCTAAATCAGAGCTCGTAAGTGAGTGTTGCAACCCCGCATGGAAAACTCCATTCACCTTTTTTATGGGATCAAAAACGCCTTCATTTGCTGTATGATTTGGAGATGTAGGAACTGGGCCATGACAGTTTCTAAAGCGCATTGAGACATTTGATCACGTTTCTGTAGAGGTGTGGGTAGAATGTTTTAGTCTTTTGCAGTTACTTCTTTAAACAAAAAATGCATGCTGCCTGTGGCGAATACCAATCACTGTCCTTGCCTTCTGCAAGATTGTCTATTGAACAATTTGAAAGTAAATGCTACAGTTCACACTTCTATGGAAAAGACAAATTACTGTACACGTTTTGTTAATCAATACATGATTGTACAGAGAAACAAAATTCTCTGGTCTGATGAAACCAAGATTGATCTCTTTGTCCTGAATGCGAAGCGTCATGTCTGGGGGAAACCTGGCACCATCCCTACGGTGAAGCATGGTGGTGGCAGCATGCTGTGTAGATGTTTTTCAGCTGCATGGACTGGGAGACGAGTCAGGATCGAGGGAAAGATGAACGTAGAAAAGTACAGAGATCCTTGATGAAAACCTGCTCCAGAGCGCTCAGGACCTCAGACTGGGGCGAAGGTTCTCCTTCCAACAGGACAATGACAAGACAAAGCAGGAGTGGCTTCGGGACCGGTCTCTGAATGTCCTCGAGTGACTCAGCCAGAGCCCATACTTGAACCCGATCAAACATCTCTGGAGAGACCTGAAAATAGCTGTGCAGCGACGCTCCCCATCCAACCTGACAGAGATTGTAGCGTCGCACCCAAGAAGACTCGAGGCTGTAATTGCTGACAAAGGTGCTTCAACAAGGTACAGAGTAAAGTGTCTGAATACTTGTGTAAGTTTCAGTTTTTAATTTGTATAAATTTGCCAAAATATAAAAATAGACATTTTGCTTTGTCATGAAGTATTGTGTTTAGATTGTTGCGGGTTAAAAACTGTTTAATCCATTTTAGAATAAGGCTGTAACGTAACAAAATGTGGAAAAAGTTGAGGGGTCTGAATACTTTCCGAATCCACTGTAGGCTCTGAGATTAAATAGGCTATGATGTTGCGCTCCTTTTGCACAGCAATACTGTAACCCCCCCTCTCTCTGTCTACTAAGGGACACAGTGGGCAGTGTAAGGCTATGGGCCGCTCTGTTTTCGCTCTGCTTGGGCATGATGGACAAAACACTGAGCTGTGTTCTGCAGCTGCTCTGCTAAACATTGTCTCAAGCAAACACAAGCACGAGAAGATGTGTGCTGGCACGCTCTCAAAAGCCACAGGCCATCTCCCTTTCTCCTTCTCTCGATATTTATCTCTGCATCCCTCTCTCCCTTTTTCCTCATTCTCTCTCTCCCAGAATTATACTCCATTTCTCCTTCAGCTCTCCTTCATGGTTGTCCAGGCAGCTAGAGAGTCCGTGGTCTGTGTAGTCTGTAGCCAAGCCAGGTTGCTCTCTGCTGGGCATGCCGTGGTGTCCATCTGGCCTCTTGCCCTGGAGGTCCCCAACACAATGACATAAACAAGGATGGTACCATATAGATATAATATGTCTTATTTCATTCTGTGGCTTGGACAGAGATGATGTCATTGAGATACATGGTAGACAAGGGCCCTACTCACCTTGGCCGTAGTACATAGAAATCCTTCATTCCTCATGACGCCATCCTCGTCAGGGATCCAGAAATGGAAAGTGGCAAGTTGCGAGCCCTGAGGTGGTGTCCCCAGTAGCGACCTTTCACCTTCTTCACAGGGGTCATATGTGACGGGTCAGAGGAGAAATTAGCCTGCCAACAGAACACATACAGGATTTTATTTGTTGTTGCTATTAACTTGAGCCACCCGCAGCCCTAACGGAGAGTGCAGCTGTATACCAGACCCTGGGGCTAGCCAAGCCAAGGCCCTGCTTACTGCTAGCAACATGCTACGCTAAGCTACTCTGTAATTACACAGCCACACTCATTACTCTGCCTCACAATGTCTCAGCCTTGCTCTCTGTCCATCAAAGCAACACATTCATGGAGAGGTGTGTGTCTAAGAGAGATGCGAGCGTGTGTTATCCCGTCTTTATGCCGTTTTTTAAAAATGCATGTGTGGCGATAAGGACTTGCGATACACAAGGCGGCAGATACATCCCCTCATTATATATAGATGGATAGGATTGGTTTTGTTAGCCCGTCTGGACTGAGGGAGAGGATTGATCTTCATAACGCCTGGTTCCACAAGATGATCGACTTACACTGGAAACGAAGTGCGTTAACACTTTTAGTCCCAAATCAATAGTTTGTAGATGTTCAACAACATTTAGCCTTAACCATTATCCATATCCTAACCTTAACTATTATCCCAACCCTGAACTTAAGCCTAACTCTATAGAATACTATCCATATAAAGTGCTTGGTCATTCTATGTTCGTGTCTAGATCTTCCATATATAATGTGTTTTAAGATGATTTACATAGCCGGTCTTAGACTCATGATATGAAGGTTGGAGTGCAACTCCCTAATGTCTTTCTGAAGTTGTTGCGTAAACAGTGAACTGTGTGTAGCGTTCAGGCTTGTGGGCCAGATGCTGGTGTGAATACTGTGATATTGTAGACAACAATAACAAGGCATTATGATTTACTACTGTGTCTCAGGGCCAGCCTTTATATATATATATATTACACACACACGCTAGGAGTATCAGGAGACATTAGGAGTAGTACCAGGGGCCTGACATTTGGCCAGTGTATGCCATGCAGGCAGGTTACTTGGGCTTTCCTACCCTACAAATGCCAAACCTAGAGACACCGTGAGGCCTGGGGCAGGCAAACACCATTTCAGAGAATCTGATCAAGAGCAGGTCCACAAAGGCGTGCTGTGTGTTCCAAGAAGAGAAGGTGTGTGTGTGTGTGTGTGTGCCACCTCCGGTCATTGTTATGTTATACTAAATTACATGATGCTATTAATGTACTCTCTCTCCCACTTCTCCTTTGTGCCTTTGTCCCGAGGCTGGGGATGGTAATGATGTCCCCATGAGAGGATGGTGTACCCTTATCATTCACTGTCCCCATGAGAGGATGGTGTACCCTTATCATTCACTGTCCCCATGAGAGGATGGTGTACCCTTATCATTCACTGTCCCCATGAGAGGATGGTGTACCCTTATCATTCACTGTCCCCATGAGAGGATGGTGTAACCCTTATCATTCACTGTCCCCATGAGAGGATGGTGTAACCCTTATCATTCACTGTCCCCATGAGAGGATGGTGTACCCTTATCACTCACTGTCCCCATGAGAGGATGGTGTACCCTTATCATTCACTGTCCCCATGAGAGGATGGTGTAACCCTTATCATTCACTGTCCCCCTGAGAGGATGGTGTACCCTTATCATTCACTGTCCCCATGAGAGGATGGTGTAACCCTTATCATTCACTGTCCCCCATGAGAGGATGGTGTACCCTTATCATTCACTGTCCCCATGAGTGGATGGTGTAACCCTTATCATTCACTGTCCCCATGAGAGGATGGTGTACCCTTATCATTCACTGACCCCATGAGGACGGTGTAACCCTTATCATTCACTGTCCCCATGAGAGGATGGTGTAACCCTTATCATTCACTGTCCCCATGAGAGGATGGTGTAACCCTTATCATTCACTGTCCCCATGAGAGGATGGTGTACCCTTATCATTCCGTGACCCCATGAGAGGATGGTGTAACCCTTATCATTCACTCACCCCATGAGAGGACGGTGTACCCTTATCATTCACTGTCCCCATGAGAGGACGGTGTACCCTTATCATTCACTGTCCCCATGAGAGGACGGTGTACCCTTATCATTCACTGACCCCATGAGAGGACGGTGTAACCCTTATCATTCACTGTCCCCATGAGAGGACGGTGTACCCTTATCATTCACTGACCCCATGAGAGGAAGGTGTAACCCTTATCATTCACTGACCCCATGAGAGGACGGTGTACCCTTATCATTCACTGATCCCATGAGAGGACGGTGTAACCCTTATCATTCACTGACCCCATGAGAGGACGGTGTACCCTTATCATTCACTGACCCCATGAGAGGATGGTGTAACCCATATCATTCACTGACCCCATGAGAGGACGGTGTACCCTTATCATTCACTGTCCCCATGAGAGGACGGTGTACCCTTATCATTCACTGTCCCCATGAGTGGACGGTGTACCCTTATCATTCACTGACCCCATGAGAGGACGGTGTAACCCTTATCATTCACTGTCCCCATGAGAGGACGGTGTACCCTTATCATTCACTGACCCCATGAGAGGACGGTGTAACCCTTATCATTCACTGTCCCCATGAGAGGACGGTGTACCCTTATCATTCACTGACCCCATGAGAGGACGGTGTAACCCTTATCATTCACTGACCCCATGAGAGGACGGTGTAACCCTTATCATTCACTGTCCCCATGAGAGGACGGTGTAACCTTTATCATTCACTGACCCCATGAGAGGACGGTGTACCCTTATCATTCACTGACCCCATGAGAGGACGGTGTACCCTTATCATTCACTGTCCCCATGAGAGGACGGTGTACCCTTATCATTCACTGTCCCCATGAGAGGACGGTGTACCCTTATCATTCACTGTCCCCATGAGAGGACGGTGTACCCTTATCATTCACTGACCCCATGAGAGGACGGTGTAACCCTTATCATTCACTGTCCCCATGAGAGGACGGTGTACCCTTATCATTCACTGTTCCCATGAGAGGACGGTGTACCCTTATCACTCACTGTCCCCATGAGAGGACGGTGTAACCCATCTCTGCTTTGCTATCCAGAAAACAGACAGCTGGTCAAATAAGATGAGCCTTATTTCTTCTACTGAAAGTAGCTGTATGTGCTTCTATATAACTGGAGTCAGAGGTAAATCGAGAGGAAGTTTCATGCTGTGTCGCCCATGGTTGTTGATAGCTGATCCTTGGCTGTTGATAGCTGATCCTTGGCTGTTGATAGCTGATCCTTGGTTGTTGATAGCTGATCCTTGGTTGTTGATAGCTGATCCTTGGCTGTTGATGGCTGATCCTTGGCTGTTGATGGCTGATCCTTGGCTGTTGATGGCTGATCCTTGGCGGTTGATGGCTGATCCTTGGCGGTTGATGGCTGATCCTTGGCGGTTGATGTCTGATCCTTGGCGGTTGATGGCTGATCCTTGGCGGTTGATGGCTGATCCTTGGCGGTTGATAGGATCATGGCTGACTGTTTCCAGTCTCCACTCTGAGATGTTTGTGTTCGGAGATAAATTGCATTTGTTATTTTGTCATGCCTATTACCACTGAGTCAGACACTTTCTGTCTCTTATCTGTTCTTTAGAAACACACATCAGCTAGCTTGAGCTTGCTCTCTCTGCTCTCAACATCAACTCAGGCAATATTAAACCACGCAATACGTGGAAGATTTGCTTGTTTTAAAAGCAGTGTGTATAACAGAGGGATATTCTTAATGCAGTAGGATTTCTCTATTTTTATTCTGAATAGATACCTATGCATTTTTCTCTGCGGTGGAGTCTAAAAAGTCCTCCCCTTTGACCTTAGGCTTAAGTGATAGTATGGCATGTAGCGTTAATCCTACTACCTGAGATGATTGGGACCTTTTCTATGTTCATTTTGTGTCCATTCTACAACAGTCCTACTGCACAGCCTTTCTGATGATGCTAACTTAGCATCTTAATGATTATATCAATTGTTTTTGCTTAGTATTATACAGTGCCTTCGGGAAAGTATTCAGACACTTTTTCCACATTTTGTTACAGCCTTATTCTAAAATGGATTAAAAGTCAAACTGAAATACCTTATTTACGTAAGTATTCAGACCCTTTGCTATGAGACTCTAAATTGAGCTCAGGTGCATCCTGTTTCCATTGATCGTCCTTGAGATGTTCCTACAACTTGATGGTGGGAGAAGGGCCTTGGTCAGGGAGGTGACCAAGAACCCGATGCTCACTCTGACAGAGCTCCAAAATTCCTCTTTGGAGATAGGGCAACCATCTCTGTAGCACTCCAACAATCAGGCATTTTATGGTAGAGTGGCCAGACGGAAGCCACTCTTCAGTAAAAGGCCCATGACAGCCCGCTTGGAGTTTGCCAAAAGGCACCTAAAGGACTCTCAGACCATGACAAACAAGAATCTCTGGTCTGATGAAACCAAGATCGAACTCTTTTTGACCTGAATGCCAAGTGTCATGTCTGGAGGAAACCTGGCACCATCCCTACAGTGAAGCATGGTGGTGGCAGAATCATGCTGTGGTGATGTTTTTCAGTGGCAGGTACTGGGAGACTAGTCAGGATCGAGGGGAAGAGGAACGGAGTAAAGTACAGAGAGATCCTTGATGAAAACCTGCTCCAGAGTTCTCAGGACCTCAGACTGGGGCAAAGGTTCACCTTCCAGCAGGACAATGACCCTAAGTACTCCGCCAAGACAACGCAGGGGTGGCTTCGGGACAAGTCTCTGAATGTCCTTGAGTGGCCCAGCCAGAGCCCGGACTTGAACCCAATTGAACTTCTCTGGAGAGACCTGAAAAAAGCTGTGCAGCAACACTCCCCATCCAACCTGACAGAGCTTGAGAGGATCTACAGAGCAGAATGGGAGACACTCCCCAAAAACAGGTGTGCCAAGCTTGTAGCGTCATATCCAAGCGTCATATCCATATCCAATCACTGCCGAAGGTGCTTCAACAAAGTACTGAGTAATGAGTCTGAATACTTATGTAAATGTGATATTTCCTTTTTTTATAAAAAAATATATATGAATTTGCAAAAAAGTTTAGAAACCTGTTTTTGCTTTGTTATTGTGTGTAGATTGAGGGGAAAAAATTATTTAATTCATTTTAGAATAAAGCTGTAATGTAACAAAATAAAATATGTCAAGGGGACTTAAAACTTTCCAAAGGCACTGTATTTGTAGTATAGCTGCTTTTGACTTGAGACTCTTGGAAATGAGCTGATTCACCTCAAGGCATTTTATCCCCACATATTGCATGTTTAAATGGTTATGAATAAATTGACTTTGCAACTGTTTACACAAATAAGAATGTACATTTTAGAGGATATCTGTTTCTGTTTACACAATAGACAAATCATGTTTACACTTAAATATGATGAATGCATGTGTGTGTCTGAGCTGGAGGATGTTCTAGTAGAAACAGTAGTGGTGCTCTAGCACTACAGGTGGAATAACCAATGACAGGGAAACAGGCAGGGTGGCAGACAGGCAGGGAGACGGGCGGGCAGAGAGACAGGCAGGCAGGGAGACGCAGACAGGCAGGCAGGGAGACTCAGGCAGGGAGGGAGACGCAGGCAGGGAGACGCAGGCAGGGAGGGAGACGCAGGCAGGCAGACGCACGCAGGGAGGGAGACGCAGGCAGGAAGACGCAGGCAGGAAGACGCAGGGAGACGCAGGCAGGGAGACGCAGGAAGACGCAGGCAGGGAGACAGGCAGACAGGGAAAGGGAGGCAGGGAGACAGGCAGACAGGGAGATGCAGGCAGGCAGGCAGGCAGGCAGGGAGACGCAGGCAGGCAGACGCAGGCAGGGAGACGCAGACGCAGGCAGGGAGACGCAGGTAGGCAGGGAGACGCAGGCAGGCAGACGCAGGCAGGGAGGCAGACGCAGGCAGGGAGACACAGGCAGACGCAGGCAGGGAGACACAGGCAGACGCAGGCAGGGAGACGCAGGCAGACGCAGGCAGGGAGGGAGACGCAGGCAGGAAGACGCAGACAGGCAGACGCAGGCAGGGAGGGAGACGCAGGCAGGAAGACGCAGACAGGCAGACGCAGGCAGGGATACACAGGCAGATGCAGGCAGGGAGATCCAGGCAGACGCAGGCAGGCAGGGAGGGAGACGCAGGCAGGGAGGGAGACGCAGGCAGGGAGGGAGACTCAGGCAGGGAGGGAGACTCAGGCAGGGAGGGAGACGCAGGCAGGGAGGGAGACGCAGGCAGGGAGGGAGAGACTCAGGCAGGAAGACGCAGGGAGACGCAGGCAGACGCAGGCAGGCAGGGAGACACAGGGAGACAGAGGCAGGGAGACAGAGGCAGGGAGACAGGCAGACAGGGAGACGCAGACGCAGGCAGGCAGACGCAGGCAGGCAGACGCAGGCAGGCAGACGCAGGCAGGCAGACGCAGGCAGGCAGACGCAGGGAGACGCAGGCAGGCAGGGAGACGCAGGCAGGCAGGGAGACGCAGGCAGGGAGACACAGGCAGGGAGACACAGGCAGGGAGACAGGCAGACAGGGAGACGCAGGCAGGCATGCAGACGCACGCAGGCAGGGAGGGAGACGCACGCAGGCAGGCAGGGAGACGCAGGCAGGCAGACGCAGGCAGGCAGACGCAGGCAGGCAGACGCAGGCAGGGAGACGCAGGGAGACGCAGGCAGGCAGGGAGACGCAGGCAGGCAGGGAGACGCAGGCAGGGAGACACAGGCAGGGAGACACAGGCAGGGAGACACAGGCAGGGAGACACAGGCAGACAGGGAGACGCAGGCAGGCATGCAGACGCACGCAGGCAGGGAGGGAGACGCACGCAGGCAGGCAGGGAGACGCAGGCAGGCAGGGAGACGCAGGCAGGCAGGGAGACGCAGGCAGGCAGGGAGACGCAGGCAGGCAGACAGACGCAGGCAGGCAGACAGACGCAGGCAGGCAGACAGGCATGCAGGGAGACAGGCAGACAGGCAGACAGGGAGACAGGCAGACAGGGAAACAAGCAGACAGGGAAACAAGCAGACAGGGAAACAGGCAGACAGGGAAACAGGCAGACAGGGAAACAGGCAGAAGAGACAGGGAGGGAGGTGGCTCTGATCTTCATACTGTGTGTTTTATAGCAGTAACATCCCTTGGTCTTCCTCTGCCTGTTGATAGGTGTGTGTGCATTCAGTGGCGTAATGTACTTAAGTAGAAATACTTTAAAGTACTACTTAAGTTGTTTTTTGGGGGTATCTGTACTTTACCTTACTATTTATATTTTTCACAACTTGTACTTTTACTCCACTACATTCCTAAAGAAAATAATGTACTTTTTACTTCTTACATTTTACTTGACACCCAAAGTACTCGTTACATTTTGAATGCTTAGCAGGATCGGAAAATGGTCCAATTCACGCACTTATCAAGAGAACATCCCTGGTCATCCCTACTTCCTCTGATCTAACGGACTGACTAAACACAAATGCATCGTTTGAAAATGGTCTGCGTGTGCCCCTGGCTATCCGTACATTTTAAAAACAAGAAAATTATGCTGTCTGCTTTGCTTAATAATACAATGGTTCATTGGATCAGCTTAAAACTTTGCACATACACTGCTGCCATCTAGTGGCCAAAATCAAAATGCCACCTAACCTTAAATAATACATTATGGCCTTTCTCTTGCATTTCAAAGATGATGAAAAGCAAACAAAAATAACCATGTTTTTTTTCATTGTATTATCTTTTACCAGGTCTAATGTTATATTCTCCTACATTTATTTCACATTTCCACAAACTTCAAAGTGCTTCCTTTCAAATGGTATCAAGAATATGCATATCCTTGCTTCAGGTCCTGAGCTACAGGCAGTTAGACTTGGGTCACGTTAGGCGAAAATTTTGGGGAAAAAGGGTCCGATCCTTAAGCTAATATAAGGAATTTGAAACTATTTATACTTTTACTTTTGATACTTACGTATATTTAGATCCAAATACTTTTAGACTTTTACTCAGGTAGTATTTTACTTGAGAAACTTTGTATTAAAGTATCTGTACTTTTACTCAAGTATGACAATTTCTGTACTTTTCCCACCACTGTGTGTTACTGAAAGTACAGTATTTTAGTATGTTCACCACAACTGTTGAATTTTAGCCTTTGCTGGACACTAACTCTGTAAGCATACGACCTTCTGTTCCAAGCTGCTGGGGTTGGCACAATGTGCCTGGTGTGTTTTGTGTGTGAGACTGTGTGTGTTCCTATGTATTTGTGTGTATCTGCATGCATCTGTGTGTGTCTCCCTTTGCGGACTTTACCTTAGCTTACCGTTCCACTATGCCTCTCATCCTGGGTATGTTCTGTACTATAGCCCCACTGGACTTCCCAGAAGAAACACCTGATCATTCTGGGTAACTACTATAGACCCATGCCCCACTGGACTTCCCAGAAGAAACACCTGATCTGTTATTGGATATGTCCTGAATGGCACCCTATTCCCTATGTAGTGCACTACTTTTGACCTGAACCCATGCACTGCATAGGGAATAGAGTGGGATTTGGGACTGCTCTGTTGTCTCCTGGTAAATCCCACCCCTTAGTAAACAACAGCTGTAGATTTGAGAGGACCAGCATATTCTGTTTAAGGGGAAAAAATAAAAATAAACCTTTCTTTCACCATGTATCCCTCTCCACACTCATCCATCCACAGTGATCTCTTGTTTTTTGTCCTCTGTTTTCCTTTTGAGAGAGTGGGAGGGGGAGTGAGGGAGCTTTCAGTCATGTGTGGACTCTGACCGATGGAGCACACAATCATACCAGTAGGACTCATAACCCACAGCACTAGGCCCTTGCAGTGTCTGGTTACTCTCCTTCTGCGTAATGTTTTTTCAGGCACGCCAGAGTCTTCCCATCCTGCCATTGTTGAGCGCGGTTTTAAATAGGCGCTAGGTATTTGAAGGCAGCTTAGTTGCAAGTGAAACTTACATGATTGAATTAGTGGCTGTCAGTTTGGGCCACTCTAGCTAGGTCCCCTGGATATTTTCCGTCATGGAGTTAGTGAGTCGAGCCAGCGTCTCTAGTTACCTTCTGACTGTCTCTGTGGCTTCATCATCTGTGTGTGTTTGTCTATTGTTATCGATTAACAGGCAATACTGTAGACTACTGTAATACTGTAGACTCTCTTCGTATATTATTCCATTCACTTGTGGCAATGTAATAAATGTAGTCGAGGAAACCAAACTGTCACCATGTACTGTGGAAATAGATACTCCATGTTTTCTCTTAGATTCAACCAGGGCTGTGGGGGTCATGACATTTTGTCAGCCGGTGATTGTCAAGCAAATAACTGCCGGTCTCAAGGTAATTGAACGTTAATTAACATAAAGATATTTACTATCTCCTGGCTTACACACACAGTCTACAAGCCGCTGATACAGACCTTTTGAACATCATGCATTTTAATATAGCCGACACCATCACAATAAATAATTTTATTGATACATTGTAAGGCTGCATGATGGAACTCTAATGAGGATTTGAAAAAGGTTGAATGAAAGGCATGGGCTCTGCTTTGTTTGTTGCGCAGGCTGTACACACTTCATCAGTTTCTCATTCACACTTTGACAAGCACTTGATAACGTGGGGAGGGCGGCGGCATCCCCCTTGTGTCCCATAATGCACCCTAAGAAATCTTTGCCTTTTGCGGCCAGTGTTTGTTGTGCCCTTAGGCTGAATATAATCATTATAATTCCCTTCTGCTCGCTGCCTATCGCTGTGCCCCCGAAGCACTTCATACACATGGCTCTCTCAGATATCTCAATTCTTATTAGCCAATGCCCATAATGTGACCTGGTCTTCCTCGCAGGTATCACAACTCCGAAGTAGCTTCAACTGCATGTGTCCTTATTGAATTCCAAGGAGCAGATTGAAGATATTAGAAGAACTGTCCACATTGACTTTTTGTCAGCTAATAAGTTGAGGCATAATGACCTCAAAAGTACGAGCCTATGTCAATCTACTGTCCCCCATAGTACAAAAGTTCACCTATTTTATTGGTCAAATTTTCCTTCTGTGTGAGAACTAAATATTCCGAACATACTTTGGGATAGTTGTGGAATTCGATAGATCCCAAATTAATACAGCCACTTGCATCAAACATTTTAAAAGCAATGAGGCTGACACAACAGATCAGAACGTTTAGCTTAAAATGTTGATCAACTATTAGGCTATTTATTCTCATTATAAGCGCAGCAATGTGCACACGGCAGTAGGATATAAGCACGAATATTCTATGTGGCCGCAAATGCTATTAAACATGTAAGGCTTGATCATAAAGGCACATTTTGTTTGGTGAAAATGATCTTCTCTGAACTTGAACTCACACGTTGCCTATGTAGACCAGTTAGGCTCTACACTGGTTGTAAAGCGATTTGTGTGTTTAATTTTAAGAAGTCATTTGGGCGCTTAAGTTGTGATTACAAACCTTTTCAAAACATATAGGCTTATGGGCTAGGGTACATGAGGTGTGATACAAGCCTTATACAAACATATAGGCCTATGGGCTAGGGTACATGAAGTGTGATACAAACCTTACCAAAACATATAGGCTTATGGGCTAGGCTACATGAGGTGTGATACAAGCCTTATACAAACATATAGGCCTATGGGCTAGGCTACATGAGGTGTGATACAAGCCTTATACAAACATATAGGCCTATGGGCTAGGGTACATGAGGTGTGATACAAGCCTTATACAAACATATAGGCCTATGGGCTAGGGTACATGAGGTGTGATACACACCTTATACAAACATATAGGCCTATGGGCTAGGCTACATGAGGTGTGATACTAACCTTATACAAACATATAGGCCTATGGGCTAGGGTACATGAGGTGTGATACAAACCTTATACAAACATATAGGCCTATGGGCTAGGCTACATGAGGTGTGCGACTATGATTTGAAAAAGTCACAAAAGTTGTGCTCTTTCTTGCCTTACTGCGCATGCTGGGTGTCATTCACATGTAATAATACATCATTCACAAGTGATAAGCTAATATTGTCACCCATCAGACTATTCTTAATTTAATCCTGTCTTTTGAAATATTCAATAATATATGTGTGACATTTTTTTTTTTATGGAGGCCATCAACTCTTTTCTCAAATGTTGCGCAATATGAGCTCATGGCTCTCATGAAGTGTTTTGATTAGATTTTCGGTAACTTTTGAATTGTCAGAGTGATTTAGAGAGACAATAGAGTGCTGAGTACCAGGCAGCTAGCAAGTTTGGTAGACTACTTAGGGCCATCAGCAGCATCTGAGCTTGGAGAAGCCTACTTACCATGGCAAAACAGTCATATGGAATTTGACTGCAGTCATGACTTGCGACCGCTGGTGTGGCAGTAATACAGCCCTAGATTGAAACCAACCTTCTGCTACAGGAATGTAAGTAAGCCACGCTCAGACTGACAAGGACTCAAACCTAAATCTGGTGACACCCTATCCACAGTCCCAAGATAGTTAACACCTTAGGAAGTGTTCCTACTGCAGTTGCCAAGGCTAGGGTCGTCCACACTTAATTATCAGACACGTGTAATTATCATATTAAATCTAAATGTGAATCTTAAGAGAGATCTTAAGAGTCCCTGTCCCAGCCCGATCCCTGCCACTAAAATTTCCCTGGCTCGATCCCTGCCACTGAAATTTCCCTGGCTCTATCCCTGTCACTGACATTTCCCTGGCTCTATCCCTGACTCTGACATTTTCCTGGGACAGGGCTGTTGATTCCGGGGTTGGGTGACATCACAGCTTCACTGCAGTAGGATCCGTCTTGCAAAGTCCAGGCTGGAGGGTAGAGTGTGTAACACCTGCATTTTTAGAATGTCCTTCTAGTGCACCTTCAACTTTTACCCAGATACCGGAGAAGGAGAAGTCTGTTGTGTAGTCATGTAGTAATAGTGTAGTAGTATAGTAATCTCACAATATTATGGTGTAGTATAGTAATGTCACAATAGTTTACTATTATAGTCATGTCGTAGTATTATAGTAGTGTCATAGTAGTGTAGTAGTGCTATTTAGTAATAGTGTAGTAATGTTGTAATATGGTAGCAGGGTAGTAATGTAGTTGTAGTAGTATATTAATATAGTATTCATGTAATTGTATAATAGTGTAGTAATGTTTTATAAGGTAGTAATGTTTTAGTGTAGTAATGTAGTAATAGTGCAGTGTAGTAATGCAGCAATACTGCAGTATAGTAATGTAGTAAGGTAGTAATTTAAGTGTAGTAATACTGTAGTAATGTAATAGTTTAGTAATGTATTAGTGTAATGTAAAAGGGTAGTAAGTGTAGTAGTAATCTAGTGGTGTAGAAAAGTGATGTAGTAATAGGATTATAGTAATAGTGTAGTATAGTGAAGTAGTATTATCGTAATAGTGTAATATATGGTACGCGGGTAGTTTAGTAATAGTGTAGTAATGTTGTAATAGTGTAGTAATGTATACTGAACACAAATAAATGCAACAATCAACAATTTCAGATTTTACAGTTAAGGAAATGTAAGGATATCAGTCAAATGACATAAATTCATTAGGCCCTAATTTATGTATTTCACATGATGGCTCAGGTTTGCTGCCATGGGTGGGCCTTGGAGGGCATAGTCCTACCCACTTGGCAGGCAGGCCCACCCACTGGGGAGCCAGGCCCATCCAGTCAGAATTCCCCCCACAAAATGGGCTTTATTCCAGACAGAAATACTCGTCAGCATCACCCCCACCCCTTTCAGACGATCCCGCAGGTGAAGAAATCAGATGTGGAGGTCCTGGACTGGCATGATTACACATGGTCTACGGTTGGTTGTGAGGCAGGTTGGACGTACTGCCAAATTCTCTAAAATGACATTGGAGAAATTAACATATAATTCTCTAGCAACAACTGGTGGACATTCCTGAAGTCAGCATGCCAATTGTACACTCCCTCAACTGGAGACATCTGTGGCATTGTGTTTTGTGACAAAACTGCACATTTTAAAATGTGGTGTGGGGTGGTGTGTTATGGTGTGGGGTGCATTTGTAGAATCTGTGCCAAGGCACATTGCAGCTGTTCTGGCTCGTGGTGGCCCATCACACTATTAAGACACTTGATGTTGGTGTTTCCTTTATTTAGGTAGTTACAGTGGTTCCTCCTTCAAAAGTTGCGAGCTTTTACCGCGGGACGTAGAGGTACCCAGCGTCACCACCACAAGGGGGAGGTTTTTATATGACCAGTCATAACGAGTGGTTCCAATGACAATTGACGTGGGCCATCCGCCCCTGGTGACTTCAGCAAAGATGGCTGAAAAAACATTACATAACTACATTATGTAGTTATAACACCATAACGAGTCATGCAAAAAAATGTACAATTGAGAAGAATATGTTAGTTAAACACTGGCATGTTTTATTTACACAATAAATTGGTACATGCCAACTGCCAGCCACAAAAGAAAATCTGATTTTCACCCTCCAGACATTATTTCCTAAAGGTCTTTATAAGGAAATGCCTATGTACAGTTGAAGTTGTAAGTTTACATACATTTAGGTTGGAGTCATTAAAACACGTTTTTCAACCACTCCACAAATTTCTTGTTAACAAACTATAGTTTTGGCAAGATGGTTAGGATATCTATTTTGTGCATAACACAAGTAATTTTTCCAGCAATTGTTTACAGACAGATGACTTAACTTATAATTCACTGTATCACAATTCCAGTGGGTCAGAAGTTTATATACACTAAGTTGACTGTGCCTTTAAACAGCTTGGAAAATTCCAGAAAATGATGTCATGGCTTTAGAAGCTTCTCATAGGCTAATTGACATCATTTGTGTCAATTGGAGGTGTACCTGTGGATGCATTTCAAGGCCTACCTTCAAACTCAGTGCCTCTTTGCTTGACATCATGGGAAAATCAAAAGAAATCAGCCAAGACCTCAGAAAAAAAATTGTAGACCTTTACAAGTCTGCTTCTTCCTTGGGAGCAATTTGCTTTGCTGCAGGAGGGACTGGTGCACTTCACAAAATAGATGACTTCATGAGGGAGGAAAATTATGTGGATATATTGAAGCAAAATCTCAAGACATCAGTCAGGAAGTTAAAGCTTGGTCTCAAATGGGTCTTCCAAATGGACAATGACCTCAAGCATACTTGGGCAAAATGGCTTAAGGACAACACAGTCAAGGTATTGGAGTGGCCATCACAAAGCTCTGACCTCAAGCCTATAGAAAATGTGTGGGCAGAACTGAAAAGGCGTGTGCAAGCAAGGAGGCCCACAAACCTGACTCAGTTACACCAGCTCTGTCAGGAGGAATGGGCCAAAATTCACCCCACTTATTGTGGGAAGCTTGTGGAAGGCTACTCAAAACGTTTGACCCAAGTTAAACAATTTAAAGGCAATGCTACCAAATACTAATTGAGTGTATGTAAACTTCTGACCCACTGGGAATGTGATGAAAGAAATATAAGCTGAAATAAATCATTATCTCTACTATTATTCTGACATTTCACATTCTTAAAATAAAGTGGTCATCCTAACTGACCTAAGACAGGACATTTTTACTAGGATTAAGTGTAGGGAATTGTGAAAAACTGAGTTTTAAATGCATTTGGCTAAGGTGTATGTAAACTTCCGACTTCAACTGTATGTTATGTTGTAAATTTGAATATGAATTATGCCCCTATTTCAGATTACTCTGATGTTTTTCTTACACTGTACCCAATGATTTATGAAAACTTGCTTGGTAGGTTGATGTCCTCATTGTGGTTTTACAGACGTGTTTAAGTTTTATGTACGCACTTTATTTGAATATTTATGAAATGCATATTGTTGTATTTGGTATCACTTATTTGTTGTTCCTTCGCCTCCAACCCCTTTCCACGTGTGGAATGGATGTGGGTGGGGCTAGGCCTACACAAGGGTGCTAATTTAAAAAACTCACAAAACCTCTGACGAACCGTGAGGCTGATGCGTAAATCTTATTAAAGATCAGTGATATTATCAAGAGCAGTGTGCGGGTTCCTTCTTCTTTCTCATCATCTTATCCGGCTATTGCCATGCACCTGCAAAAAAGATAGCTCAGATGTGTGAGTTCCTTTTCAAATTAAGCTTTACAAACAACAAGAGGGCTTAATTGGAGTCTATTTCTTCAGAGCCTAGACCTATATAAAATAACTTAACTGGCTGAGGTAGGTTATGAGGCTTAACGGCCTAATAGAAGTAGGATTGTTTTTATTAGGCCGTCTTACAATTACAACTGATCAAAAATGTAGCATGCTAAGTAAAACAATCATTGAAAGAAAAGTCTGCACGCTCGAACTAAAACAATGTAAGTAAAAAGAAAGCGCACATTCGTAAATCCCAAACTCTAAAAGTAATTGTAAAGGTAAATACAAATTATATGTGACATTGTGGTTACAATAAAGAACGTAGCCCATCATGCAAATGATTCCTATTAGCAAGACAATAGACTTTTTATAGCCTGGCTACTGTTGTAAAAATCCATGAACTTGCAATGTATTAGATGCTTAAGTACTCTAAAGTGTTTCAGTTCTAACTCAAAACAGCATTTCTTCGTCAACATCTTTATGCTTTCGATAATCTCTTTATTTTCTGTAGGAATTTTGAGCAAATTTCTCAAGGGCCACAGTTGATTCGTCTGTGAAGATGATGTTATTGACTGTCTCGCCAGCTTTGATCCATGACTGGGCCTGCAGGATGCAAAGTTCTTTGTTTGTCAGACGAATCATTGGGACGAAACTACAGAACAGTACAATACAAGCGAATCAACATCTGCATTTTGAGAGTAAAACATTTTTTAAATAATATTCACGAAATGTGTTTATCAGACTACTGTGCAGTCTACAATACATACTGTAGTTAACATGGGACTCTTTCAAAATGCAGATGTTGATTTAGTTGTGGATTCATATAATGAATTACTATGGGAAAAAATATCACTGATTTTACAGAAATATTGGAACAAAGTTGTCTAATGAAGGCAAATAATTTAGACTCCTCCAATCCTGTAGCCTACTCCCAAACTGTCTTGTTGTACATCGCCATATTTTACATTCCACCCTAACAGAAACCCTGAGGGTTTTGTTTTTCTCTGAATCGAAACACCATAATATTAATCAAATTAATTAAGCCAAATTTCTTAATCAATTCCAAATACTAAGTTATTACGAAAGGTTTTAAATTCTCTCGTAATGCAGATACGGAATACTATCAAATGCTTCTCAAAGATGCCCTCTGGTGGTCAAACTAGCAATAACTTGCATTAACAGAAAAAAATGTGTGAGAATTAAATGACGTGCCACAGAAGGCGACAGAAGCACGCAGGGTGTGCCGCAACTTTTAAAGTAGGAACCACTGTACCTGTATGTGCTTATGATAAAACTTAATCCACAGTCATTTTTTTTCCTTTTGTGGCTAAATTGTGCTCGCTGTTGTATTTTGAACATTGAGAGTGGGCTCCTGTAGTTGTGTGTTTTTCAAAAACAATATTATTATAAAAATGTAAAAAACTTTCTGACTCTTGGGCCCTTTCTGGCTTGGGCCCTTTCTGGCTTGGGCCCTTTCTGGCTTGGGCCCTTTCTGGCTTGGGCCCAGGGGCTTCAGCCCCTGTAAACCCCTGTATTAATCCGGCCCTGATGAGCAGTAGTGTTCTTTATATGGGGGTCTGGGGACTTTGAGCTGATTTTGTTTTCGGGGGAGAAGTCTGTGTAATTAGGGATGCCAGATGTTGCTTTTGGCCAGCCTAGCCAGGCACGTCTGAGCTGAAGGCCAGTCTGTTTTGTCTTAATCAAACACCAAGGCCGGGAGAGATGATTATGCCACACGTCATAAATTACTTATGAAAGAAGCACTTTGAAAATGTCTCTTTTAGAAATACGTATTTTAATTTAAAAAAATGCTAATTTTTGTGCTTCATATAAACAAATCACATTGAAATACTTGAGTTTTTTGTTATGTACTGGTATGTGAATCTGTGTTACACAGCATGTATATCATTCGAAGGTGGAGAAGTTATACATTCGTATTACTTTTACTGTGCACTGGGTCCAGCTATGCAAGCTAAGACTAGCTGCATTTCTCTTCAGCTGATATAAACACACATCAGCTTTCTCTCTGTCTCTCTCTCTCTCTCTCTCTCTCTCTCTCTGTCTCTCTCTGTGAGTGTGTTTGTCCCCTCCTCTCCCCCTACCTTACAACTACTGTCTGCTTGCCAGGTCACTGTTGCTAGGAGACAGGCAGGCAGGGATGGACTGCTCATTCCTGAGAGCGATGCTTGTCCACCATGAACTCATCCTCCCCAGCGGTTGATTCTCACACTGAGAGAGAAAGCGTGCGAGGCTTTTATTTCGATAAATGGGTGTGATTGTGAACACTAAAGAGCACTTACCCCTGCATTGATCAATAGTGGCTATTAGCTGGTGGAGGGAGAAGACGACATGCTTACAGTAAACCTTCACTGTCTACCTAGCCTGTTGAAGAAGAGCCTATAAAACCAGGGGATTAGCCATGTGGATTTCCTCACTGCTGCGTTTGAAGAGTGAGAGAAGCTTGAAGATGGAGGTTACTTAGCTGCCACCAGCATAGGGCTGAAGGCTTCTAGATTACTGGAGGTTACTTAGCTGCCACCAGCATAGGGTTAAAGACTTCTAGATTACTGGAGGTTACTTAGCTGCCACCAACATAGGGCTGAAGGCTTCTAGATTACTGGAGGTTACTTAGCTGCCACCAGCATAGGGCTAAAGGCTTCTAGATTACTGGAGGTTACTTAGCTGCCACCAACATAGGGTTAAAGACTTCTAGATTACTGGAGGTTACTTAGCTGCCACCAGCATAGGGCTGAAGGCTTCTAGATTACTGGAGGATACTTAGCTGCCACCAACATAGGGTTAAAGACTTCTAGATTACTGGAGGTTACTTAGCTGCCACCAGCATAGGGCTGAAGGCTTCTAGATTACTGGAGGATACTTAGCTGCCACCAGCATAGGGCTAAAGGCTTCTAGATTACTTAGTTGCCACCAACATAGGGCTAAAGGCTTCTAGATTACTTAGTTGCCACCAACATAGGGCTAAAGGCTTCTAGATTACTGGAGGTTACTTAGCTGCCACCAGCATAGGGTTAAAGACTTCTAGATTACTGGAGGTTACTTAGCTGCCACCAACATAGGGTTAAAGACTTCTAGATTACTGGAGGTTACTTAGCTGCCACCAGCATGGGTTAAAGACTTCTAGATTACTGGAGGTTACTTAGCTGCCACCAGCATGGGGTAAAGACTTCTAGATTACTGGAGGTTACTTAGCTGCCACCAGCATAAGGCTAAAGGCTTCTAGATTACTGGAGGTTACTTAGCTGCCACCAGCATAGGGCTGAAGGCTTCTAGATTACTGGAGGTTACTTAGCTGCCACCAGCATAGGGCTTAAAGCTTCTAGATTACTGGAGTTTACTTAGCTGCCACCAGCACAGGGCTAAAGGCTTCTAGATTACTGGAGGTTACTTAGCTGCCACCAACATAGGGTTAAAGACTTCTAGATTACTGGAGGTTACTTAGCTGCCAACAGCATAGGGTTAAAGACTTCTAGATTACTGGAGGTTACTTAGCTGCCACCAACATAGGGCTGAAGGCTTCTAGATTACTGGAGGTTACTTAGCTGCCACCAACATAGGGCTAAAGGCTTCTAGATTACTTAGTTACCACCAACATAGGGCTAAAGGATTCTAGATTACTGGAGGTTACTTAGCTGCCACCAACATAGGGCTAAAGGCTTCTAGATTACTTGAGGTTACTTAGCTGCCACCAACATAGGGCTAAAGGCTTCTAGATTACTTAGCTGCCACCAGCATAGGGTTAAAGACTTCTAGATTACTGGAGGTTACTTAGCTGCCACCAACATAGGGTTAAAGACTTCTAGATTACTGGAGGTTACTTAGCTGCCACCAGCATGGGTTAAAGACTTCTAGATTACTGGAGGTTACTTAGCTGCCACCAACATAGGGCTAAAGACTTCTAGATTACTGGAGGTTACTTAGCTGCCACCAGCATGGGTTAAAGACTTCTAGATTACTGGAGGTTACTTAGCTGCCACCAGCATAAGGCTAAAGGCTTCTAGATTACTGGAGGTTACTTAGCTGCCACCAGCATAGGGCTGAAGGCTTCTAGATTACTGGAGGTTACTTAGCTGCCACCAGCATAGGGCTTAAAGCTTCTAGATTACTGGAGTTTACTTAGCTGCCACCAGCACAGGGCTAAAGGCTTCTAGATTACTGGAGGTTACTTAGCTGCCACCAACATAGGGTTAAAGACTTCTAGATTACTGGAGATTACTTAGCTGCCACCAACATAGGGCTGAAGGCTTCTAGATTACTGGAGGTTACTTAGCTGCCACCAACATAGGGCTAAAGGCTTCTAGATTACTTAGTTACCACCAACATAGGGCTAAAGGATTCTAGATTACTGGAGGTTACTTAGCTGCCACCAACATAGGGCTAAAGGCTTCTAGATTACTTGAGGTTACTTAGCTGCCACCAACATAGGGCTAAAGGCTTCTAGATTACTTAGTTGCCACCAACATAGGGCTAAAGACTTCTAGATTACTGGAGGTTACTTAGCTGCCACCAACATAGGGCAGGTTGTGCCTGGGCCGGGGGCGAGAGGGCAGGTTGTGCCTGGGCCGGGGGCGAGAGACCAGGTTGTGCCTGGGCCGAGGGCGAGAGACCAGGTTGTGCCTGGGCCGGGGGCGAGAGACCAGGTTGTGCCTGGGCCGGGGGCGAGAGACCAGGTTGTGCCTGGGCCGGGGGCGAGAGACCAGGTTGGGCCGGGGGCGAGAGACCAGGTTGTGCCTGGGCCGGGGGCGAGAGACCAGGTTGTGCCTGGGCCGGGGGCGAGAGACCAGGTTGTGCCTGGGCCGGGGGCGAGAGACCAGGTTGTGCCTGGGCCGGGGGCGAGAGACCAGGTTGTGCCTGGGCCGGGGGCGAGAGACCAGGTTGTGCCTGGGCCGGGGGCGAGAGACCAGGTTGTGCCTGGGCCGGGGGCGAGAGACCAGGTTGTGCCTGGGCCGGGGGCGAGAGACCAGGTTGTGCCTGGGCCGGGGGCGAGAGACCAGGTTGTGCCTGGGCCGGGGGCGAGAGACCAGGTTGTGCCTGGGCCGGGGGCGAGAGACCAGGTTGTGCCTGGGCCTGGGGCGAGAGACCAGGTTGTGCCTGGGCCGGGGGCGAGAGACCAGGTTGTGCCTGGGCCGGGGGCGAGAGACCAGGTTGTGCCTGGGCCGGGGGCGAGAGACCAGGTTGTGCCTGGGCCGGGGGCGAGAGACCAGGTTGTGCCTGGGCCGGGGGCGAGAGACCAGGTTGTGCCTGGGCCGGGGGCGAGAGACCAGGTTGTGCCTGGGCCGGGGGCGAGAGACCAGGTTGTGCCTGGGCCGGGGGCGAGAGACCAGGTTGTGCCTGGGCCGGGGGCGAGAGACCAGGTTGTGCCTGGGCCGGGGGCGAGAGACCAGGTTGTGCCTGGGCCGGGGGCGAGAGACCAGGTTGTGCCTGGGCCGGGGGCGAGAGACCAGGTGCTGGAGATCATCGTAATATTTTCAGCACATTTAACAGGGACACGCTGTAAATGGTGATCTGTGTTTTACTGAAACACCGGTTTGATCTCATATAGAAACCATGACCAGGAATATGCTGTCCTCCACCTGGAGTGAGGGGTACTTCCTAAAACTCAGCTGTTTTCTGTCTGCAGAGTGACCACAGTAATCCTCTACATACTGCATTATAAGCATGTTTATAATACTTCTATTTCGGTGATTGTGCATATAACCCAAGCACTATACAAAAGCTGCTGTGACTGTTATTAAAGCATTATAAAGCTGCTGTGACTGTATTATTAAAGCATTATAAAGCTGCTGTGACTGTTATTAAAGCATTATAAAGCTGCTGTGACTATATTATTAAAGCATTATAAAGCTGCTGTGACTATATTATTAAAGCATTATAAAGCTGCTGTGACTGTATTATTAAAGCATTATAAAGCTGCTGTGACTGTATTATTAAAGCATTATAAAGCTGCTGTGACTATGTTATTAAAGCATTATAAAGCTGCTGTGACTATATTATTAAAGCATTATAAAGCTGCTGTGACTGTATTATTAAAGCATTATAAAGCTGCTGTGACTATATTATTAAAGCATTATAAAGCTGCTGTGACTGTATTATTAAAGCATTATAAAGCTGCTGTGACTGTATTATTAAAGCATTATGGAGAGGCATTATAAAGCTTTGATGTTGTGCCCCGTAAACACTCAGAGAATTGTGTCCATAAAGATTTAGCTTAAGCCTTTCAGCAATGTGATTTTGCCTCTTTGTCCATATGGTTCACAGCAGTGCATGCTTTCCAAATGGCACCCTATTCCTTATATAGTGCATTACTTTTGACCGGAGCCTTATGGGTCCTGGTCAAAAGTAGTGCACTATATAGGCAAAGGGTACCATTTGGGATGCAGCCAATCACGCCACCCTTTTCCGAAAACTTGCCCTTGGGACCCATCCGTCCCTCCGGCACTAGGCTGATGAAGTGTACATCCACAGTGGGAGGAGCAGTCTCCCCCACCTCCCTCCCTTCATCCCTACCTCCCTCCCTAAGGCACTAGCCTGAAGCATACATTCACAGTGGGAGCAGAGGAGTAGCAGCAGAGTGGAGGAGAGTAGAGCTGATTCAGTGGAGGAGAGGAGCACTGATTCAGGAGAGGAGAGCTGATTCATTGGAGGAGAGCTGATTCATTGGAGGAGAGCTGATTCAGTGGAGGAGAGCTGATTCAGTGTCAGAGAGGAGAGGAGAGCTGATTCAGTGTCAGAGAGGAGAGCTGATTCAGATGTTGAGCCCCACTGTAACAAGGCAGACTAAGCTGAGCCTTGTGTGTTGTAGTGCTGACTCCGGGGGTGGTGAATCCCCCCTCACACCCCCTCGCCCCAGACACCATGTCATGTCTCTTCCACCCCCCGCAGTCATCCAGGCAATCCCAGAATGCATTGTCGGTTCAGCCCAGTCCAAACTAGCTCCCACAACAACAAAAAGCTAGCTCCCACAACAACAAAAAGCTAGCTCCCACAACAATAAAAAGCTAGCTCCCACAACAACAAAAAGCTAGCTCCCACAGCAGAAACCCCACCAGAGCCCTGTTCTCTGTTTGTGACATAAACAAATATGGCTGCCGGGGCTCTGTAGGAGAGGGGATCTTCCTCAGTGTGTGTGTGCCGCCATTCGCGCATGTGGTTGCTCCTGCATGTGTCTCTGGATGGAAACTCCTCAAATATGGTGCAATCCCTCCCGGCCAGCCTAGCCAGCCAGCCCTCCCTCTCTCTCTCGCTCTCTCTCTCTCTCTCTCTCTCTCAGGAGTCTCCCTGCAGCCTCTCCAGTGGCCAGGTTTACACTGGCCATAACATGGAGCCTTAAAGCTGTGGAATACGGTCCATCGTCTCGCCACTGAAGGCAATGACCTCCGTCTGGCATAATTGCAGGGATTCTCTGTGTGTTTTGGATGGACAAGACGAGATGTAAAATGAAATGGCCCCAACGGTAGCCTAGTTCTTTTTCTCCGACGTCTGGCTTAGAGGCTTCATCTGCCATCCGACCCTTAATGAATTGTTAGCTGAAGCATCAGTCTTCTCTGTTCTCTGCCTTGCTCCTCTCCTGGGGCAGAATGGAGAGGAGCAGGGTATTTCCTGGGGCAGAATGGAGAGGAGCAGGGTATTTCCTGGGGCAGAATGGAGAGGAGCAGGGTATTCCCTGGGGCAGAATGGAGAGGAGCAGGGTATTTCCTGGGGCAGAATGGAGAGGAGCAGGGTATTCCCTGGGGCAGAATGGAGAGGAGCAGGGTATTTCCTGGGGCAGAATGGAGAGGAGCAGGGTATTCCCTGGGGCAGAATGGAGAGGAGCAGGGTATTTCCTGGGGCAGAATGGAGAGGAGCAGGGTATTCCCTGGGGCAGAATGGAGAGGAGCAGGGTATTTCCTGGGGCAGAATGGAGAGGAGCAGGGTATTTCCTGGGGCAGAATGGAGAGGAGCAGGGTATTTCCTGGGGCAGAATGGAGAGGAGCAGGGTATTTCCTGGGGCAGAATGGAGAGGAGCAGGGTATTCCCTGGGGCAGAATGGAGAGGAGCAGGGTATTTCCTGGGGCAGAATGGAGAGGAGCAGGGAATTTCCTGGGGCAGTGTGCATCCCAAATGGCACCCTATTCCCTTTATATTGCACTACTTTTGTACTAAAGGAATAGGGTACCATTTGGGATGTACTCTGCCCCAGGAAATACCCAATCTGTTCTCTCTATTCTTTTTCTTTTCTTGTGCTTTTTTTGTTTCACTGTCGGGGAAAACATGCAGATTCTGTCTGAAGAAAACAGATTTATTTCCCTGGTGGGAGATTTAAAATTAATAAATGAGCCTTGAATTAACAATATTTTGTAAGCCCGAGTGCTCTTCTCAGACCAAGGGCAAGACTCTGATTCAATTTTGTTCTGATGACTGGCTTAGCTGTACAGTACATTATCAACACTTGGTTAGACACTAAGACACAACGTAGTCTTATATCCCTTTAAAGAGGAAGTTCACAACATTCTCTTATACTATTTGTACCTTGGATTTTTTTCTTCATCTGAACACATATTTATTGTATATTTTACAATATATGTATATTTGTATATTTGTCAGAGCAATCTTCTCAATCCTATCAGTTATAAATAAGACAAAGTGTAGGGACATCTGCTCTTGGGGCTAATGAGTGGCGCAGCAGTCTAAGGCACTGCATCTCAGTGCTTGAGGCGTCACTACAGACACCCTGGTTCGATTCCAGGCTGTATCACAACCGGCTGTGATTTGGAGTCACATAGGCTGGCACACAATTTGCCCAGCGTCGTCTGGGTTAGGCCAGTGTAGGCCGTCATTGTAAATAAGGATTTGTTCTTAACTGACTTGCCTAGTTAAAGAAAATGTACATGACATAGACTGACCAGGTGAATCCAACTCAATATTAGTACGGTGTTAATGTTTTATCCACTCTGTGTAAATTCCCTCGACACCAACTACTGTATATTCTCAAACTGCTGATAACAATTCAATGCATACGCTTCCAAGGCCCTGCATGTGTCAGTTCTAATGTATCAACAGCTATGGTCCTATGTATCAAATCCATCAGAGAGAGAGAGATGGAGAGGGATAGAGTGAGTGAGATGGAGAGAGGTGTGGGGGAGGAGGAGGAGAGAGATGTAGAGGTAGAGAGAGAATTCTTGAATCAGGAGTGGATAAAGGTAATGAGACCTGTCTCACAGACAGAGAGTAATCTCCTCAGCCTTATCCTACTGTAGGTTTCAGAGGAGAGGACAGCGGGAGGAAGAGGATGAGGGAGGAGAGAGGGATAAGAAGAGGAGAGGGAGAGATGTGGAGGTGTTATCTCTTGCCCAGCCCAGCATTTTCCTAGGACTTTGTGGAGGGAAGAGCACAGAGGGGAGATGGGGAGGAGTAGAGGAAGGGATCAGCAACAAGGGGAGGGATAGAGAAGGACAGGGGAAGAAGAGAATAGAGGAGATGGAGAGTAGGATGGCTTACTGAGGCCTACCACTAATTGTGGTGGGACAACGGTAAAGGGGGTAAGAGGCTCTGTGGCGACGGGGTGATGTGTGGGGAGGGGAGGGGAAGATGATCATGTTTTACTGGTGAGTCTGTTAGTGTGTTTTCACTGGGGGCTCTGTGTAGCATGAGTCAATACTAACAGGAAGGGAGTTCAGTGTCTGCGTAGTTGGCTGTAATTGTATCACAGAAGAGGAATAGTCCAGGCAGATTAATTTAACCATCTGTACTGATCTGAAAGAGCTGACAATGCAAAGAGCCCGTCCAATTATGTGCCTCCTTCCTCCATTTTGCTTACACCTGTCAGGTAGTTTCAGATCAGTGCAGATGGAGGAGAGGTGACGAGGAAAGGAAGCCACTTTAGACGATGCAGCCTCATGGAAGTACCATTGGAATGAGGAATGAGGATCTTGTAAAGCAGCAAATCCTACTCACATCCAACACTGGGCTCAAGTATTAATTATGATATTTCACTAAATCCTCCAAACTATGTTTTCAATGAAAGTTAAGAACAAAAGCTGGACAAATACAGGCAATTCCAACCAGCACCTGTTACGGTTTTCTACTATCTCCTCCTCTGACGAAGAGGTGTAGCAAGGATCGGACCAAAATGCAGCGTGGTATTGTTGATACATATTTAATGAAGACATACAATACAAAAACAACAAACGTAACAGTTTGTAACAGTTTGAAAACCTAAACAGTCTATCTTGTGCTAACACACACAGAGACCAGAACAATCACCCACGAAACACTCAAAGAATATGGCTGCCTAAATATGGTTCCCAATCAGAGACAACGAGAATCACCTGCCTCTGATTGAGAACCGCCTCAGGCAACCATAGACTATGCTAGAAAACCCCACTAAGCCACAATCCCAAAACCTACGAAAAACCCCCATACATAAACACAACACAAAATAAACCCATGTCACACCCTGGCCTGACCAAATAAATAAAGAAAACACAAAATACTAAGACCAGGGTGTGACAGAACCCCCCCCCCCCCAAGTTGCGGACTCCCGGCCGCACACCTAAACCCATAGGGGAGGGTCCGGGTGGGCGTCTGTCCACGGTGGCGGCTCCGGCTCGGGACGTGGACCCCACTCCAACCAAGTCTTAGTCCCCCTGTAACGCGTCCTTTGATTGGCGACCCTCGCCGCCGACCTTGGCCTAATAACCCTCACCAAGGACCCCACTGGACTGAGGGGCAGCTCGGGACTGAGGTAGAAGCTCGGGACTGAGGGGAAGCTCGGGACTGAGGGGAAGCTCGGCACTGAGGGGAAGCTCGGCACTGAGGGGAAGCTCGGCACTGAGGGGAAGCTCAGGCAGGTAGTTGGCTCTGGCAGATCCTGGCTAGCTGGTGGTTCTGGCAGATCCTGGCTGACTGGCAGATCCTGGCTGACTGGCGGATCTGGAAGATCCTGGCTGACTGGCGGCTCTAGCTGCTCTGGCTGCTCCATGCAGAGTGGCAGCTCTGGCTGCTCCATGCAGACTGGCAGCTCTGGCTGCTCCATGCAGACTGGCAGCTCTGGCTGCTCCATGCAGACTGGCAGCTCTGGCTGCTCCATGCAGACTGGCAGCTCTGGCTGCTCCATGCAGACTGGCAGCTCTGGCTGCTCCATGCAGACTGGCAGCTCTGGCTGCTCCATGCAGACTGGCAGCTCTGGCTGCTCCATGCAGACTGGCAGCTCTGGCTGCTCCATGCAGACTGGCAGCTCTGGCTGCGCTGAACAGGCAGGAGACTCCGGCAGCGCTGGAGAGGAGGAAGGCTCTGGCAGCGCTAAACAGGCGGGAGACTCCGGCAGCGCTAAACAGGCGGGAGACTCCGGCAGCGCTGGAGAGGAGAAAGGCTCTGGCAGCGCTGAACAGGTGAGGCGCACTGAAGGCCTGGTGCTGGCACTGGTGGTACTGGGCCGAGGACACGCACAGGAAGCCTGGTGCGGGGAGCTGCCACTGGAGGACTGGTGTGTGAAGGTGGCACAGGATGGACCGGACCGTGAAGGTGTACTGGAGAGCCTGAGAGCAGGGCTGGCACAGGACGTGCAAGGCTAGGTAGGTACACAGGAGGCCTGGCACAATCTTCACCAGCCGACTAACACGCACCACAGGACGAGTATGGAGCGCTGACCCAGGTGCCATCAAATCCCCGACACGCTCCGTCGGGCGAATATCGTACCTAAAGCACCAACCTAGCAACTCCCTCATAACTCTCTCCTCCACTTTCCCCATTAACTCCTTCACAGTCTCTGCTTCACTCACCTCCAACACCGGCTCTGGTTCTGGTCTCCTCCTTGTCTCCTCACGATAAACAGGGGGAGTTGGCTCAGATCTGAACCCTGACTCTGCCACACTCTCCCTGAGCCCCCCCCCCCTCCCTGAGCCCCCTCCCTCGTATCGCCTCTTCAACTCCATTCTCCTATAACCCTCTTCGCACTGCTCCAGCGAATCCCAGGCGGGCTCCGGCACTCTCTCTGGGTCGACCGCCCACCTGTCTATTTCCTCCCAAGTCGTATATTCCAAACTTTGTTTCTCCTGCTGCTGCTGCCTGTCACCACGCCGCTTGGTCCTGGTGTGGTGGGTGATTCTGTTACGATTTTCTACTATCTCCTCCTCTGACGAAGAGGTGTAGCAAGGATCGGACCAAAATGCAGCGTGGTATTCTTTATACATATTTAATGAAGACGAAAAAAACATACAATACGAAAACAACAAACGTAACGCGAAAACCTAAACAGTCTATCTTGTGCAAACACACACAGAGACAAGAACAATCACCCACGAAACACTCAAAGAATATGGCTGCCTAATATGGTTCCCAATCAGAGACAACGAGAATCACCTGCCTCTGATTGAGAACCGCCTCAGGCAACCATAGACTATGCTAGAAAACCCCACTAAGCCACAATCCCAAAACCTACAAAAAAAAAACATACATAAACACAACACAAAATAAACCCATGTCACACCCTGGCCTGACCAAATAAATAAAGAAAACACAAAATACTAAGACCAGGGCGTGACAGCACCACATCCCTCTACTTCATCCACTGGATGCTTTCTGACATGGCTGTTGTAACCTGGGTAATAGAGTCTGCTGGGTGAGTAAGTAAACAGGACTTAAGTGCTCTCCTTGTGTCTTCACTCACACAGCTGCTTTTGCCTGGTAAGACTGTCACCTGGAGTAGCTGTGACTCATTGAATTACTGAATGAATGTTTGGTTGGTTGAACCTGAAGTAATTCACATTCATTTTGCTAATGAATGAACTACTGGTGAGCAGATGGCTGTTTGAAACAGAGCAAGTTCTTGTGGACACGAGAGCACCGACTGGCTGTTTTTTTTCAGATATTAAAAATATAGAGGGAGCTCAGATCTAACTCGCTCCTCAGGTACACCAAACAGGACAACACATCAAGACAAACACAATGCTCTGTGTCGATCACAAAATTCAAAATTTTCTCTCTCCGTCCATTGAAGATGAAACTCCACATTGATCTGATCGTACTAACCAGGTCTCTTCTACTTTTGACATTTAATTGGACAAAGGATGGATGGGGAGATAGAAAAAGAGAAGATCACTGCAAGTCTTTCATCATCTCAGTCCCAGCACGTTGCTGCCGGTGTGTTTAAAATGTATCTGCGATGGTTGTGGGTTCCGTGCTGTTTCCATGCGCTGGCCTCTAGAGGTGCAGGTCATTGATTGGAACAGGTCTGACAGCAGGCAGCCAATTTATGAGTCTTCTCCTTTCAAGACATTTACAAAATATATATAATAATAATAATAATTCTGTGGTGTTTACGTTTAACGGCCAGGTCTCGGCCTCTGAGGACGGTAATAGAGCCTGTTTTCACAGAGAGGGAGAGATGGAGGAAGAGAGAGAAAGGGAGCTAGATGTAAGGCCTGTCGTTAAGAGAGAACCTCATTAAGGGCTGCTTAGGCTGATTTGGACCAAGCTGTCTGACTGGTTGCAGGATGAAGCTGTTGTTGTTGTTGGTTAGTGAGGCCAAAGATCAGACAGTGTCACTAACAGAAGCCCTGAATCCTTTCTAGTTAATTACAGAAGTCTTGTTTAGTCAAAGAGGAGGTCATGACCTGGAGAAGACATGTTTGTGGAAATGTGTTGCTTTTTATTTTGTTCCCCAAATAAGTATCTTGGCTTTTGTTGTTTGTAAAATTGAATTCAATTTTAGACTCAAGACATTATTTCCGGTTCATAAACTTTCATATTCGTTTTTAAAAATATTTTTTTTTAACGAATCGGTCGTGGAAACTATGCTCTAGCTAAGCTAACGGCTAAATGTGTGTACAAGATCCCCCTTGGGGATCAGTTTTAGTTCCTTATCATGGTCAGCTATAGTTTAGCCTAACTAAAATCCATAAATCATGGGATGTTAGCACTCTAGCTAGCATTAGCACTATAGGTACTCAAATGGCTCCCATTAGCTTATTGTCATTAGCTTGTGCTAATGAGAGTAAATCTGTAGGTTGTACCACCCCACCACCGTCACCCCACCAGCCTGAGGAAAACACCTGCTGGTCCAACCGTGTGTGTGTGGGTGTGGGTGTGGGTGGGTGGGTCGGTCTTTACACACCTGTCTTGCTGCATGTCTGTCTTCACTGTCAGTCCTGTCCCTCTGCCATAACAACAAGTTTATCTGTTTTAAAGCCAACTATGATTTCCTCATGTTTGGACACTTTTACAAAAGCACTGATCTGTTAATGTTCTAATTTGAATCCTGTCAATTGTATAACCCTGCCAGTACAGCCTTCCAGCCAGAACATCCAGCCATCCAGCCAGTACATCCAGTACATACAGCCATCCAGCCAGTACATACAGCCAGCCAGTATATACAGCCAGCCAGTACATACAGCCATCTAGCCAGTACATACAGCCATCCAGCCAGTACATACAGCCATCCAGCCAGTATATACAGCCATCCAGACAGTACATACAGCCATCCAGACAGTATATACAGCCATCCAGCCAGTACATACAGCCATCCAGACAGTACATACAGCCATCCAGACAGTACATACAGCCATCCATGCAGCCAGTACATACAGCCATCCAGCCATCTAGCCAGTACATACAGCCAGGGAGCCAGACAGGGAGTGCCTTATTTCATTGCTAGTCCTGCCACATTCTAATGCTCAAATGCACCTTGAGTATGTGAAGGGGGTGAGGGAGAGGGGGAGTCATGTTTCTTTCAGAGGGGTGAGGTCAGGATAAGAAGTGGGAAGGTAAGGCAAAGATCTGAGAGTTTGGGGTAAGTGGGTGTGAGGGTCAGGTAGCCTAGTGGTTAAGAGCATTGGGCCAGTAACTGAAAGCTTGCTGGTTCATATCCCCGAGCTGACTAGGTGAAAAATGTGTCAATGTGCCCTTGAGCAAGGTACTTAACATTAATTGCTCATGTAATTAGCTCTGAATAAGAGCGTCTTCTAAATGACAAATGTAAATGTGAAATGTAGACAGGTTAATGATAATGGTTTTTGGCTAGCCCTCCAAAAGCCTGTTCCGTACAAGCGGTTCTACAGCTGGCTCTCATACTTGGACGGTGGGCCTCATTTGGGTTGCAATATCTAATACATCATTCACACAGGGCCAAAGTCTGTATGTGTGGAAGCGGGCACCAAGCTTATCTATTAGAGGGTTTCACATACTCTTTGCCCGGAGTGTGTGAGAAAGCGCCCTGTTGTGAAAAACAGATAAGGGGGATATCTTTCTCTCTTTCAAGGCTTTCCATCTGCGTCAAAGACTGGACATCAGGCTGTGATGTTAATCCCATATATTGTAATACTCCCTTATCACAGATTAATTGAAGGTGTGGCCACTAGCATTAGTAGACACTAACACTGCTAGTAGTTGTATGATTATTATTATTATTATTATTAGTAGTAGTAGTACACTAATATTAGTAGTAGTACTATACTAAACTAAACTATACTACTATACTTAGTAGAAAGTATTACATTTGTAGTAGAACTAATAGTAGCACACAATGGTAGTTAAATGTAATCATGATGATTACATACGTTACAATGTAGTTCACACTAGAATATATGCGTACGGCACTTCCATCTCATAGTGGCCTAGTTAGCTACACATTTCCTGATTAAATGCAATGTCAAATCCTCACACACTGTACTGCTATATGCTGCGGAGCGGAGGCTATATTTATAATGGTTCAGTCATGTTAAGCTGTGCATATGAATATGTGCTTAAAGGTTGCTGAGACAGAGAGGGAGTGTGTGGCGCCTCAGTGGTTAGCACATCTAGACAGCCTGTGAGATGGAACACACACACTTACCTTCTGGTTCATAGGTGAAGTAACCAGTGCCGACAAAAACCTAGCCCCCGATGAAATATGAATAAACCATTGTTATTACACACTCAGGTTAGTTTAACCAGGCCCTTGGAAGAGAACCCTGTGTGTTATAGAAATAAGAGATTGCCTCGGTGACTGAATGGATTGAGGCTCAACTAGCCAGACCAGGACATGTTATTGTAACATGTTATTGTTATGAGGGCGGTAGGTTGCTGGTTTGAATCATAGAGCCGACAAGGTGATAAATCTGTCGCTGTGCCGGTTGAGCAAGGCTCCAGGGGTGCTGGACAATGGTGACTCTGGCCATGAGGAGAGGATACAAGGAGTCTAACAGATCTTCCCTGAGACAAACAAGGTTGATGGCACTCAAGCATGCTCTTTCTCTCATTCCACCTACTTTCTGGTTGGCTAAGACTTTACTGGAGCTACTTTCCCAAGGAGAATACTTTATACGTTTGACACAATAAATATAAAGTAGGCAAAAAATAGACACACAATATTGCAAATAAATGTAGATTGTTTGAATGTGTAATTTGTATCTTTGCACATTGTACCAGTAGGATTTGAATTGAGGACCTGGGTAAGGTTTTTCAAATAAATGAACCATTTGCACGTGGCCCTTTTCAAGCCTTACTTCATTTGCATAGATGGAACACAGGGGAGCCAATGATAACCCCTGGAAAGTTAGTCCTTGTGCATCACCATAGAAACAAGCCATGTACAGACGTCAAGTTGAAAATGAAATGGCCTGATTATCGTGTCGTGTGTACATGTGTATGCATGTGTGCGGGATCATGTGTGTTTTCACGCACATTTGTTTGTGTGTGTGTGTGTATGGGTCTAATGAATTTGAAACAGCCTTACTGTCTTTTTCAGTGGCAGAGTTATCCCTTGAATGTTCCAGGTCTCATCGATAGCCAGGTAATGATGACTTTGTGTTTTTAGCTGGTCCTGTGGTTTGTGTTTTCTAACGATCTCCCTGGTGTCCTGTTATTAAGGGGGCCAATTAGCACAGCTTGATGCTGAAAGAGGACGTGGCTGGAAGCAGCTAAGGAGAGGTTCCAAGTTGGGGAGTTATTGACAGCTGGGTGACTTCACCTTGTTGTGTGTGTGTGTGTATGTCAGGCTGCAGGGGTATAAGGGTGATATTCCTGGCTTCGTCTGTCACAGGGACACGGGCTTGATTGGCTGGTTGTCCCTAGATGGCCTCACGTAACGGAGGCAGACTGGGAGCTACTAATTGGGTTGTGTTCAGTAGACACCAAACTGGGAACTACTAACTGGGTTGTGTTCAGTAGACACCAAACTGGGAGCTACTACCTGGGTTGTGTTCAGTAGACACCAAACTGGGAGCTACTAACTGGGTTGTGTTCAGTAGACACCAAACTGGGAGCTACTAACTGGGTTGTGTTCAGTAGACACCAAACTGGGAGCTACTAACTGGGTTGTGTTCAGTAGACACCAAACTGGGAGCTACTAACTGGGTTGTGTTCAGTAGACACCAAACTGGGAGCTACTACCTGGGTTGTGTTCAGTAGACACCAAACTGGGAGCTACTAACTGGGTTGTGTTCAGTAGACACCAAACTGGGAGCTACTAACTGGGTTGTGTTCAGTAGACACCAAACTGGGAGCTACTAACTGGGTTGTGTTCAGTAGACACCAAACTGGGAACTACTAACTGGGTTGTGTTCAGTAGACACCAAACTGGGAGCTACTAACTGGGTTGTGTTCAGTAGACACCAAACTGGAGAAAACATTTTCAAATCGCTATGTTATGCCCGACCTAACACAACCCTGATCTGCCTGCAATAGTTCCTTGTACAGAGCTAGTGGGTATGTTCAGCAGCAGACACAGCAGTGAATGTCAGCTTGTCTGATTCCTCTGCTATAGTAACCCCTTAGGCTCTGGATATGAACGTTCTTCATTTAGGCTGCAGTCCATTATGTGGCTACATTAATACCAGAAAACCGTCCGTGGTTACCAGATAGTTACGCTGACCTTTGTGACTCCCACAATGTATTGCTTGGTCTATTTTCAACCCGGGACCACTGGGGCTTGAGATCCTGCATCAATGGGAGATGTACCGTGTTGTAAATCAGATACAGACAGCAGTGTAGCCTACTCAGCAGACAATACAGTTAATTCAGTTTTCCATCACTCAGTTCTAGTGGAGGAGAGCTAATGCAGATGTCTTCATTCAACCCTACCTTGGTCTTAGACAGCATCAAACCCAGTGTTGCAGAATCCTCTTTCATATCTTTGTCATATGTTTTTGTTATTTATTTATGAATGCCTTAGAGATGAACAGTCACTCGCTTTCTTCCGAGTAATCGCGAAGTTAACAGATTCTAGATTGCGTCTATTTTGTGATGTAGTGGAGCTGAACTCACACTCAGGTGATGAGGTAGCCCTGCCTGCGACTTGTAAGGCCAAATGTCACCCTTGACCTTGAGGATGAACTGATGGTCTTTTGAAGATTTGCTCTCACTTTAAAATGTGAACGTTTTATATTACTTCGTTACTTTATCATTTGTATTCCTTAAAGTCATAATTGAATCTCTGCTAAGGCAGTCAGCCAGCCAGACCATCTCACGCTATCTACAGTGCATTCAGAAAGTATTCAGACCCCTTCACTTTTTCTCAATTTTGTTATGTTACAGCCTTATTCTAAAATGGATTAAATAGTTTTTTCCCCTCATCAATCTAAACACACTGCCCCGTAATGCCAAAGCAAAAAGAGTAAAAAATTATAATAATTCAAAAGCAAAAAAACAACTGAAATCACATTTACATAAGTATTTAGACACTTTACTCAGTACTTTGTTGAAGCACCTTTGGCAGCAATTACAGCCTTGAGTCTAATTAAATCAAATCCAATTTTATTTGTCACATACACATGGTTAGCAGATGTTAATGCGAGTGTAGCGAAATGCTTGTGCTTCTAGTTCCGACCATGCAGTAATATCTAACAAGTAATCTAACCTAACATTTTCACAACAACTACCTTATACACACAAGTGTAAAGGAATGAATGAGAATATCTACATAAAAATATATGAATAAGCGATGGCCGAACGGCATAGGCAATATGCAGTAGATGGTATAGAGTACAGTATATACATACTGCAGTAGATGGTATAGAGTACAGTATATACATACTTGGGGCGGCAGCGTAGCCTAGTGGTTAGAGCATTGGACTAGTAACCGGAAGGTTGCGAGTTCAAACCCCCGAGCTGACAAGGTACAAATCTGTCGTTCTGCCCCTGAACAGGCAGTTAACCCATTGTTCCCAGGCCGTCATTGAAAATAAGAATATGTTCTTAACTGACTTGCCTGGTTAAATAAAGGTAAAATTAAAATTAAATATGAGATGAGTAATGTAGGGTATGTAAACATTATATAAAATGGCATTGTTTAAAGTGGGTAGTGACACATTTATTCATTATTAAAGTGGCTAGAGATGAGTCAGTATGTTGGCAGTAGCCACTCAATGTTAGTGATGTCTGATGGCCTTGAGATAGAAGCTGTTTTTCAGTCTCTCAGTCCCTACTTTGATGCATTTCAACCAAAAATAAAAGTTAAAGAATAGTATCAAATCAAACTATATTTAAAGTTCATTTAAAGTTTGATTTGATAACACATTGGGAATTCAACAAACTTTTGGCTGTCTTTTTGTGTAGGTGAAAATAGGTTGGAATCTCATTGATCTCATTAAGCCGTGTTCTGCCCCTGAGCAATGCAGTTAACCCACTGTTCCCCAGGCACCGAAGACGTGGATGTCGATTATGGCCCCCCTGCATCTCTCTGATTCAGAGGGGTTGGGTTAAAGGCAGAAGACACATTTCAGTTGAAGAGCAGACTCGGTATTCCCCTTTCTTTTTATGCTGTGATAATGTATTTAACCTACTACACAAACCAGTTTTTTTTGTTAAGTTGTTTTACATTTTAACAGTAGATTTCGGCTTGCTTTTTGACTGCGAAAGTGATCTTGACTCAGAAAAGGATAGTTACCACCATTTACCAAGGGTTCTATGAAGCAGGGCTCAACATTAAGTGCTTTATAAATACATTTGATTGATTAAAGCTTGTCCAGGACAGGATTTTGCATTTATTCGGACAAGCATAATATAGATTTAAGTTGTCTGAATGAATAAGCAACAACAAAATCACCCAACAATCACAATATTAAACAATTACTCCATTCAGAATTGGATCAAAGATGAAGATTCTCCAGATGTTTTTTCTCTTGCGCATCGGAGTAGAATTATTGCATTTACAGGCACGAATGATCTTTCAATCACCTGCAAAATGCGTATTTGAGATCAAAGCACAGAGCTACGTGTAGCCACGTGTGCACATTTCTTGATATTCTGTGATAGTGAGTTATTTGCCCAGTTATAGCAAATTGTTTGTAAGACAACTGGGCTGGTACGGTCATGAAAAGTTATGGTGTGTGCTGTGCATCCCCTGTATGTGTGCAAATGCGAGGGGGCCGTTGTTTGGGAGAGAGCGAGACATTGAAGCAACAGGCAGCCTAAATAATGATTGTCTAACCAGTTGATATGTCTGTTGTCTATGTCATGGAAAGAGCAGGGGTTCCTAATGTGTTGTACACTGTGTGTGTGTGTGTATATACACTGAACAAAAATATAAAAGCAACATGCACAGTTTTGGTCCCATGTTTCATGTTTCATGAGCTGAAATCAAACATCCCAGAAATGTTCCATACGCACAAAAAGCTTATTTCTCACAAATTTGTTCACCTTCCCAGTTAGTAAGGATTTGTTCTTTGCCACGATAATCTATCCACTTGTCAGGTGTGGCATATCAAGAAGCTAATTAACAGCATGATCATTACACTTGTAGACCTTGTGCTGGGGACAATAATAACACAATGTCACAGATGTCCCAAGCTTTGAGGGTTTGTGCAATTGGCATGCTGACTGCAGGAATGACCACCAAGCCTCCTACAACATAATTTTAGAGATTTTGGCAGTACTTCCAACTGGCCTCACATCCGCCGACCACGTGTAACCACAGCAGCCCAGGACCTCCACATCCGGCTTCTTCACATGCGGATCGTCTTGAGACCAACCACCCGGACAGCTGATGAAACTGAGGATTATTTATGTCTGTAATAAAGCCCTTTTGTGCGGAAAAACATATTGTAATTGGCTGGACCTGTCTCCCCAGTGGGTGGGCCTATGCCCTCCCGGGCCCACCCATGGCTGCACCCCTGCCCAGTCACGTGAAATCCATAGAATGTATTTCAATTGACTGATCCTTATATGAACTGTAGCTCAGTAAAATGTTAGACATTTTAGCATGTTGTGTTTATATTTTTGCCCAGTGTATATAGATGGATAGATATATACTGAGTTTACAAAACATTAACACCTTCCTAATGCAGAGTCCATGCCCCAATGAATTGAGGCTGTTCTAAGGGGAAAATGGGTGGTGAGGTGCAACTCAATATTAGGAAGGTGTTCGGTATACTCAGTGTATTTGGATTTCCACGTGTTACATCAGTGATCCGTGTCCTCAGGTCTAACGGATAGAGTACCGCCCAACAGTAACAGTATCCTATGTGTCACTTATTGGCATAGGTTCTAAGACGTTGGCATGTCTGTCGGCTCATCCTGCTTGCTGACATTGGCGATGGATGGCACCTATTTAGTTTGGTATGCTAAAATCTAAGACCTATCCTCTTTAGACCTGAGTTATAAGGGCAGGGGAGAGTTAATGTGCAGCTGGACAACCTCTGGGTGCCATTGATAGCTTCATCACACCTTAATGAGAACATTCAAGTCCAGCCTCCCTAGAACCTCATTTATCATCTGATTTACTTAACAAAAGGCACATCTCAATGTGGTCCAGGTGTCCTCTGACTTGGCGGTGGTGGGGGGGGGAGCTTTTCTTCTTTTGTCCTCAATAGCTCCTCCATTTTTCCCACAGACAAGGGGGGAAGCCGATGACATCAGAGTGCAGCATAAGACCAACTCTTTCAATGGCCAAACTCTTGAATTTCACAATTGTGTAAAAAAAAAATTGATTTAACTCAAAACAAAATGTTTCACCTTTAACGCTAGAACCACTAGAAAAAGATGTCCTGCTCCTTCCCTAACTTTTCCTAAATGTTTATATTTTACACTGTTAATTTGTCAGAATTTGGAAATCAGAGCCCTTTTAACAGTTACATATATATACACTGCTCAAAAAAATAAAGGGAACACTAAAATAACACATACTAGATCTGAATGAATGAAATATTCTTATTAAATACTTTTTTCTTTACATAGTTGAATGTGCTGACAACAAAATCACACAAAAATGATCAATGGAAATCAAATTTATCAACCCATGGAGGTCTGGATTTGGAGTCACACTCAAAATTAAAGTGGAAAACCACACTACAGGCTGATCCAACTTTGATGTAATGTCCTTAAAACAAGTCAAAATGAGGCTCAGTAGTGTGTGTGGCCTCCACGTGCCTGTATGACCTCCCTACAACGCCTGGGCATGCTCCTGATGAGCCAACTCCTGGACAGTCTGTGGTGCAACGTGGCGTTGGTGGATGGTGCGAGACATGATGTCTCAGATGTTCTCAATTGGATTCAGGTCTGGGGAACGGGCGGGCCAGTCCATAGTATCAATGCCTTCCTCTTGCAGGAAATGCTGACACACTCCAGCCACATGAGGTCTAGTATTGTCTTGCATATTAGGAGGAACCCAGGGCCAACCTCACCAGCATATGGTCTCACAAGGGGTCTGAGGATCTCATCTCGGTACCTAATGGCAGTCAGGCTACCTCTGGCGAGCACATGGAGGGCTGTGCGGCCTCCACGGCGTCTCCAGACTGTCACGTCTGTCACGTGCTCAGTGTGAACCTGCTTTCATCTGTGAAGAGCACAGGGCGCCAGTGGCGAATTTGCCAATCTTGGTGTTCTCTGGCAAATGCCAAACGTCCTGCACGGTGTTAGGCTGTAAGCACAACCCCTACCTGTGGACATCGGGCGCTCATACCACCCTTATGGAGTCTGTTTCTGACCGTTTGAGCAGACACATGCACATTTGTGGCCTGCTGGAGGTCATTTTGCAGGGCTCTGGCAGTGCTCCTCCTGCTCCTCCTTGCACAAAGGCGGAGGTAGCGGTCCTACTGCTGGGTTGCTGCCCTCCTACGGCCTCCTCCACGTCTCCTGATGTACTGGCCTGTCTCCTGGTAGCGCCTCCATGCTCTGGATACTACGCTGACAGACACAGCAAACCTTCTTGCCACAGCTCGCATTGATGTGCCATCCTGGATGAGCTGCACTACCTGAGCCTATTGTGTGGGTTGTAGACTCCGTCTCATGCTACCATTAGGGTGAAAGCACCGCCAGCATTCAAAAGTGACAAAAACATCAGCCAGGAAGCATAGGAACTGAGAAGTGGTCTGTGGTTATCTACAGAACCACTCCTTTATTGGGGGTGTCTTGCTAATTGCCTATAATTTCCACCTGTTGTCTATTCCATTTGCACAACAGCATGTGAAATTTATTGTCAATCAGTGTTGCTTCCTAAGTGGACAGTTTGATTTCACAGAAGTGCGATTGACTTGGAGTTACATTGTGTTGTTTAAGTGTTCCCTTTATTTTTTTGAGCAATGTATTTTTTTTTACACCTCTTCCTAACTTAACCCGCCAAGACAATTTGCTGTAGGACGACTTGGTACCCAGCCAGGCGCTAATGCATCTCTCTCCTCACTGAATGACAAATGGATGATTTAATTGTGCACCTTAATTCACAATCGAATTTAAATCAGGCCCAACTGAATGATAAGGAGGGTGAAGAGGTTGATTTTAATTTAGAAATACAGTAGTGTAATGATGAGTTTATGTTCTGCCTATTCAGGTGCGCAACTTTGGTTTTAGAAGTGGGGGGGACATATTTTTCTATCTACCCGACCGGTCGGAGGCATCCGCATGGTCCTAAAGCACAACATGCCTCGTTTTGTATCACATTCCAGTGATAAAACTGTGGGGGGGACAGAAATGGTATTTAAGAATGTGCCCAGTGAAAGTTGTGCCTCTCTGCCTATTTATCAGCGTTGGCGCTCATGTTAATAGTTTTACTGCATGGCTTTCAAGTTGATAACTTCTTTTACGTTTTTCTGTGTAAAAAAAAGAAGAAAAGAAGCTGTTATGGGACTCTTATTTACATTTTTTTTTTATTAGTAGAGTTATAGTAAGGGAAACGAAAGCATGCTATGTGTTGCAGTAGGCCTTTAGAATAAGTTGCAAAACATATCCTTGACTCTATCCAAGTTGATGAGTGGGAAACAAACGATGCCAGTCAGCCTGCACAGCTGGCCCATTGAAACTAAATCTAAACTATTCCTAAACTAATTTCACTCCTAATAAGAGTTAGCCTATAGACAAGATTAAATTGACTATCTGACTAGTGACATTATTAGGCCTATAAATTGTCAAATTGTATATGAAGAGATGTGCACATCTTGTAATTGACAGATGCAGGGAAAGGAGCATCCCTTGATCATATCCTCCTTCAGAGTCACATGCAGGTAAAACATTGTGATTTCTTTATAGTATCTGAAAAATAATATTATGAAGTTTATATGATGCTTACCTTTGTCAGATAATTCAAGAGGTGCGGCTCTTTCCAAATTTCATTTTTCCAAGAATAACCATGCTGTTCATTAATTAAGCACATGACCACTTGCAGGCCGCATTTCTCTGGCTGCCAAGCAAAAACGAGTAACATAATAAATACAATGTAAATATGCTATTCTGTCGTCAATGGATGAATGGGCGATAAAAAACGGAAACTGATAATGGTGCATGTGACTTCAGTTAAGTTTTGGTTAGCCGCTGATGTCGAAACCAAGTACTTGCTCAATTGCTTTCCATATCTGGGGAAAGATGAAACCAGGCCAGCGGGTGAGTAACTGTTTGACTGGTATCTGTTTGGTTTTGAGATTTGTGGCGCCTTACATGGGCAAAGGCAGAAATGTGACCATGGACAACTTCTTCACATCAATTTCCCTGGCAGACAAGTTGATTGCAGAGAGACTAGCCTGCTGGGAAGATTGAACAAAGAAAGGCATGAGCTGCCCTCCTCTGCGCAGAACAACATACCCGTGGAGCTGTACTCCACATCAGTGATGGAGAGTGGTAAAGCAACACTCACGGTGTGCAGATGTTAAATAAATAAGTGTTTGCATCCTCAGTACCATGCATCCCCCTGGTTCTGGCATGTGAGAACCACATGATCACCAAGAAAGAAGCTACAACCGCCAAGCAGGCCTCCATGACAGCAGGTCCTGCTCTCCCTCTTCCCCAAGCACCACAGCTCCCACTCAGGAAAAATAAGACACAATGTCAAGTTGGCAGCTGCACACAAAACAAGGCCTATGAAAATGGTGTGCAGTGCAACCGATTTGTTTGTGGGGCTGGCTCACACAAAGCTCCGAAGCTGTTTGCTGACTGTGGACCCGGAGCGTAAAGAGAATTGATTCACGTGTAAAGGCACAGGTATAAGAGCACAATACAGTGTCTGATACTATCAACAAATGACTGTTTTTATATATTGTCATTAATATATTTCCACAAATATTTATTAAACTAATAATTCCTAATTGTTCATGCACTGGTGCTTTTGTTTAGGAATACAGCAAATAATATAACCTCTGACCTGGCTGGTTATGTTATTATTATAATTTATTATCGTTTATACTTTGTCAAAAGATGCTGTAATTGGACTTTATTAATTACAAGAAATGTTTTACTAATGAATAGACAAATAAAGTTGATCAAATGGATTACACTGTAATGTTTTTATTTTAAGTCGAATGAAAATAACCCTATGTTTTTTCGAGGACTTTGTAGAATTATACAAAACATATCCTTGACTCTATGGAAACAAATAACTGTTATTTTAAAATGTATATACAGACCTTCCAACATGCGCGCATATGAAGGTATGAGATCCAAGTTAAAAGTACGCAGAAATGAATAGGGCTTTTTTTTTTTTACATTTGAATAAAAAATACATCCACAGAGTAAATCTAACATCCTGATTTTCGAGTTGCAACACACATACATCATTATTCAACGTAGCTGCCCGGTGTCTGCCCCTCCTGTTTGTTGTGATGCTGAGTTTGCCGACTGTCCGCTGTAGGTAAACACATGGACAAATCCCTTATCGACTACATGCGTTGTGGAAAGGTAAACACTAATTGTTTCAAGTTAACGTTTGCGAACATAAGATTCAGTGGGTTTTAAAGTGCCAGGAGTTCACTCGCATTTGCTAGTGAAAGACATTTAAATGCAAATACGAAAAATAACTGGTCGCATGTGCGCGAGTGTCATGGACATTTAATTCTGCATCCATTAGGTGTATTTTCCACGTAACATTACAAGGATCACGCAACCTGATAGACTAACTGTAATTACTAACTGTGATCCACGTCACAAAAAGCACTATAGAAGTATAATAAAACAAAAAGTAATATAAACATCTTGGCATGAAATGGAGTGGGGAGTTTAGGAGACTGCGCGATGAAGAATGAATGAGTGTCTGGTATTAGCTACAGAGGCAATGCTTCTATAGACTCACAAACTGAGCGCGCACGAGCGAGGGGAGGAAGTAAACACCAATTCTGAGCGGTGCTACAAGCGCGAGTTGAATCTCCAATTTGCCGCGCGGGTCTAGGACTCTAAAAAGTTGAACAGGGTTAGCACGTCTGGATATATTTCCATGAATATTTCTTCATGCAATTATTCCTTCACAATAGTTGATGTACTATTCATCAACCATGTATTCATCAACCATCTATTCATCAACCATATATTCATCAACCATATATTCATCAACCATCTATTCATCAACCATGTATTCATCAACCATGTATTCATCAACCATGTATTCATCAACCATGTATTCATCAACCATGTATTCATCAACCATGTATTCATCAACCATCTATTCATCAACCATGTATTCATCAACCATATATTCATCAACCATATATTCATCAACCATCTATTCATCAACCATGTATTCATCAACCATGTATTCATCAACCATCTATTCATCAACCATGTATTCATCAACCATGTATTCATCATCCATGTATTCATCAACCATGTATTCATCAACCATGTATTCATCAACCATGTATTCATCAACCATGTATTCATCAACCATGTATTCATCAACCATGTATTCATCAACCATGTATTCAGCAACCATGTATTCATCAACCATGTATTCATCAACCATGTATTCATCAACCATGTATTCATCAACCATATATTCATCAACCATGTATTCATCAACCATGTATTCAGCAACCATGTATTCATCAACCATGTATTCATCAACCATGTATTCAGCAACCATGTATTCATCAACCATGTATTCATCAACCATGTATTCATCAACCATGTATTCAGCAACCATGTATTCATCAACCATGTATTCATCAACCATGTATTCATCAAGCATGCATTCATCAAGCATCTATTCAAATCAAATTTAATCAAATGTATTTATATAGCCCTTCGTACATCATCTGATATCTCAAAGTACTGTACAGAAACCCAGCCTAAAACCCCAAACAGCAAGCAATGCAGGTGTAGAAGCACGGTGGCTAGGAAAAACTCCCTAGAAAGGCCAAAACCTAGGAAGAAACCTAGAGAGGAACCAGGCTATGTGGGGTGGCCAGTCCTCTTCTGGCTGTGCCGGGTGGAGATTATAACAGAACATGGCCAAGATGTCCAAATGTCTATAAATGACCAGCATGGTCGAATAATAATACGTCAGAACAGTTGAAACTGGAGCAGCAGCACGGTCAGGTGGACTGGGGACAGCAAGGAGTCATCATGTCAGGTAGTCCTGGGGCATGGTCCTAGGGCTCAGGTCCTCCGAGAGAGAGAAAGAAAGAGAGAATTAGAGAGAGCATATGTGGGGTGGCCAGTCCTCTTCTGGCTGTGCCGGGTGGAGATTATAACAGAACATGGCCAAGATGTTCAAATGTTCATAAATGACCAGCATGGCCGAATAATAATAAGGCAGAACAGTTGAAACTGGAGCAGCAGCACGGTCAGGAGACACTGTGGCCCCATCCGAGGACACCCCCGGACAGGGCCAAACAGGAAGAATATAACCCCACCCACTTTGCCAAAGCACAGCCCCCACACCACTAGAGGGATTCTTCAACCACCAACTTACCATCCTGAGACAAGGCTGAGTATAGCCCACAAAGATCTCCGCCATGGCACAACCCAAGGGGGGGGCGCCAACCCAGACAGGATGACCACATCAGTGAATCAACCCACTCAGGTGACGCACCCCTTCCAGGGACGGCATGAGAGAGCCCCAGCAAGCCAGTGACTCAGCCCCTGTAAGAGGGTTAGAGGCAGAGAATCCCAGTGGAAAGAGGGAAACCGGCCAGGCAGAGACAGCAAGGGCGGTTCGTTGCTCCAGAGCCTTTCCGTTCACCTTCCCACTCCTGGGCCAGACTACACTCAATCATATGACCCACTGAAGAGATGAGTCTTCAGTAAAGACTTAAAGGTTGAGACCAAGTTTGCGTCTCTGACATGGGTAGGCAGACCGTTCCATAAAAATGGAGCTCTATAGGAGAAAGCCCTGCCTCCAGCTGTTTGCTTAGAAATTCTAGGGACAATTAGGAGGCCTGCGTCTTGTGACCGTAGCGTACGTGTAGGTATGTACGGCAGGACCAAATCAGAGAGATAGGTAGGAGCAAGCCCATGTAATGCTTTGTAGGTTAGCAGTAAAACCTTGAAATCTTGCTTTGACAGGAAGCCAGTGTGGAGAGGCTAGCACTGGAGTAATATGATCACATTTTTTGGTTTTAGTCAAGATTCTAGCAGCCGTATTTAGCACTAACTGAAGTTTATTTAGTGCTTTATCCGGGTAGCCGGAAAGTAGAGCATTGCAGTAGTCTAACCTAGAAGTGACAAAAGCATGGATTAATTTTTCTGCATCATTTTTGGACAGAAAGTTTCTGATTTTTGCCATGTTACGTAGATGGAAAAAAGATGTCCTTGAAATGGTCTTGATACGTTCTTCAAAAGAGAGATCAGGGTCCAGAGTAACGCCGAGGTCCTTCACAGTTTTATTTGAGACGACTGTACAACCATTAAGATTCATTGTCAGATTCAACAGAAGATATCTTTGTTTCTTGGGACCTAGAACAAGCATCTCTGTTTTGTCCGAGTTTAAAAGTAGAAAGTTTGCAGCCATCCTCTTCCTTATGTCTGAAACACATGCTTCTAGCAAGGGCAATTTTGGGGCTTCACCATGTTTCATTGAAATGTACAGCTGTGTGTCATCCGCATAGCAGTGAAAGGTAACATTATGTTTTCGAATAACATCCCCAAGATGTAAAATATATTGTGAAAACAATAGTGGTCCTAAAACGGAACCTTGAGGAACACCGAAATTTACAGTTGATTTGTCAGAGGACAAACCATTCACAGAGACAAACTGATATCTTTCCGACAGATAAGATCTAAACTAGGCCAGAACTTGTCCGTGTAGACCAATTTGGGTTTCCAATCTCTCCAAAAGAATGTGGTGATCGATGGTATCAAAAGCAGCACTAAGGTCTAGGAGCACGAGGACAGATGCAGAGCCTCGGTCCGATGCCATTAAAATGTAATTTACCACCTTCACAAGTGCCGTCTCAGTGCTATGATGGGGTCTAAAACAAGACTGAAGCATTTCGTATACATTGTTTGTCTTCAGGAAGGCAGTGAGTTGCTGTGCAACAGCCTTTTCTTAAATTTTTGAGAGGAATGGAAGATATTCATCAACCATGTATTCATCAAGCATGTTTGCGTACCTTGCAGGTTGATATGCATCTGATGCATATGCTAAAGGGGACACCCATCAACGTTCTGTAGCAGGTACTTACTGTATATGCTGAAAGGCCAGGCGGTTCTAGTGTTAAGTGTGTGTACTTTACTGTCATTATCAGTGGAACTTTGTTTTTCAACTGGAAAAGTAAAACTGATTGCTGGAGTAGGACTTTCATGTCGAAGACCCTACATCACAATGGTGGCAAGAGGTTGAGTCCTATTTTTCTGCTCTTCTCCCTCCCTCCCTCCCTCCCTCCCATTTCTCTCTTTTTTTAACTACCCGTTTGCGTGTGTGCGTGTGTGTGTGCGTGTGTGTACGTCCGCACATATGTACGTACATGCATGCATGTGTGTATTTGTGTGTGTGTGTGTGTGTGTGTATCACAGAATAATAGTATAAATATTCCAGCATCCCAGATGTGTGTGTCAAACAGCAGGGCCAGATTAGGTTAGATTAAGATCCAGACCCTACAGTACTGTACCTGTGTAATCCCTAAATTAAACACACAGCATGATGGCAGCCATCCTAATCTCATTATGTATTCATATTGGGCTCTGGGGTCTGTTGGGCACAACTGGAGAAGTTACCCATTGAAAAATGGATAACATAAATACAGCTATGATGTCATACAAACAAGCCAAACACCCGTGAGTCCAAATGTGTACTTCACATTCTATATCATAAAACTCATGTGATATACACTGTCAACGTTTATGATCACTATGTTTGATGTACTGTTACAAGATGACATACCCTGGGTTGTTCTCAACAGAATGAGCCGATGTTTGTCCATTTCAAAGAAAATTTGTCACAGAACAGGCACTCAAATGCTCTCATGACTCCTTCCTATGCGCTCCAAAATTATGATCTGTTTCTCTGAATTTCCTTGTTAAAGCTTAACACTGTAAGATCCTATTTTATAACTTTTCTAGTCATGTTGGCAATATAACAAACTTTCAAATCTTGCCCACCTGACCCAAATTGCGATTTTAAAATTAGCTGTTTTTGGATTGCGTAGAAAAACAACAGTAATTGTTAAAGGAGAAGATGCAGGGCTGTGTTCCATATAAAATAACTACAAGTGTTGCTCTAGTTCCGCAACGGCACAGCTAAGAGAGCTCCAAAAAGCACCTTTTAATTAAGTGCATTGAAATGACTTATGAACTGTGCACATTTTTTAGAGGTGTGTGGCCACTTGGAAACACCAGTTAGTCCTCTTACTCAAATCGTTGTAATTGTTTTGTCTTGTGTTGTACCTACACCACATTGTCCAGGAATATTCTTATCATCTTACTGAATGTATCCAGAGCATTCCGTTATCAACAAATACGGTCAAAAGTACAGTAAATGTAAAATGCACATAAAATCCACAGTGTGATGTTTGTGTCAAGTGAACTGTTGTGTCCTCTACTGTCGTGTCTTGACTATCATTGTGTTTGACGGTTATTTGATAAAATAATTACATACCACGTTCAATTATTATGCAATTAAATTAATCATATAACAATTTATTAAGTAGTAATCTGGGGCACCACGGGAAAAGTTATTTAACGAGTTACTATCTCACGACTAAACTCTAAAGAGAAATCTTTTACATCAGTCAATTCAATTAATTCTTATTTACCTTATCAGTCTCATTCTGAATATTGTAATATCCTATAAATATGTACAAACCCTAGTCTCCATGATGAATCAGCGATATACAAATTGTCTACATTTATTTATTTACTAAGTAATCACACAGAATTACATAAACACACACACTGGATAGATTATACATTGGTTACTAACAAGATGCAATGAAAAGTCCCTAGTGGACTAAACCGATATGACGGCTTGTTACACAAAATGGCGGATTCAAACACTCAATCCATCTACGGGGAGTAATTCAACAGAAAGTCTCTGGTGGTGTAAGTCAATGGTTGTCCAACAGAGATTACCATGTCCTTTGTAGTTGTAGTAGTTTTGTCTCGGGGAGGTTGTTAGAACGGCTCTTCCAGACATACCAATTTTCGTTAGAATGGATCTTTCAAAGTACCACAAGGTGGTTCTCGGTTGCATTTACTAGACTGAAGTACTTAAACAGCTGCAGACTGAATGTTCTGGTCTGATGTGAATTCTAACCATTTATGACGTCCGTTTCAACACCGTCCGCCTGCTTGGTCTGTTAATTCTTCACGAGGCGTTTTATGCACTCTGACAAAAGGGCGGTTCTATTATTATGTTTGGCATAATGTCTATGCTCACGTGGGCGTGGTTACTGACTGGATAAAACTTTTATATGGAAAACAGTTCTCATTTAGAAGGATAACATCACATTTAATTTTCTCACAAATAGTTTCATATTTAATCATATAAGTTCCACCACATTTAGATGTAAACCTGACAACTGGGAAATGTAGACTTTCATAAATACAGTTATGTTGTTCTACCTTCCTTAATGAGATCCCAAAACAACAACTGATCTGACATGATTATTCTTTAAGTACCCACGGATCATTCCAACTGTTTGGATGACAGAAATAATGTTTCATTATCCAATCTTGGATGTCACGGTACTAGAAAATCTCTCTCTGTTGTAACAAAAGGATTTTTAACTTCCATTTCTGCAGAGTGGGAGAGAGAGAGTGCCTGCAGATATTTACGACCGTCATAAAATGGCCAACTTCACCCCTCCCCCTCTGCGGGAGAGAGAGGGCGCTGTAGAGCGGACTCACTGTAACCTGATCCTTCAGATCTTCACAGGACAGTCATGACACTACTTTGGTCATAATCTCCAAACTGTTCCCTTTCAATTTCTACCATGCATATGCATTAAACATCACCAATAAACTATCATGGTCCAAACACACCGAGACAGTCGTGAAAAGTGCACGACAGTGCCTGTTCCTCCTAAGGAGTCTGAAAAGATTTGGCATGGGTCCTCAGATCTTCAAAAAGTTTGACAGCTGCACCATCAAAAGCATCCAGACTGGTTGCATCACTGCCTGGTCTGGCAACTACTCGGCCTCCGACCGCAAGGCCCAGTGCTGTACGGCCCAGTACATCACTGGGGCCAAGCTTCCTGTCATCCACTCCCTCTATACCAGGCGGTGTCAGAGGAAGGCCCAAAAAATTGCCAAGGACTCCAGCCACCCAGTCATAGACTGTTCTCACTGCTACCGCACTGCAAGTGGTAGGTCCAAAAGGCTTCTTAACAGCCTCTACCCCCAAGCCATAAGACTCGTGAACAACTAATCAAATGGCCACCCGGACTATTCACATTGTTCCCCCCACCCCCATTTTTACGCTGCTTCTCACTGTTTATTATCCATGCATAGTCACTTTACCTCTACATGTACATATTACCTCAATTACCTTGACTAACCGGTGCCCCTGCACATTGACTCTTTACCGGTACCCCTTGTATATAGCCTCGCTACTGTTATTTTATTGTTGCTCCTTAATTATATTTTATTTTTAATTTTTATATTATACTTGTTTATTTTAGTAAATACTTTCTTCACACTTATTTTTCTTAACTGCATTGTTGGTTAGGGGCTTGTAAGTAAGCATTTCACTGTAAGGTCTACTACACCTGTTGTATTCAGCATTTCACTGTAAGGTCTACACCTGTTGTATTCAGCATTTCACTGTAAGGTCTACACCTGTTGTATTCAGCATTTCACTGTAAGGTCTACACCTGTTGTATTCGGCACATGAAACCAATAACATTTTATTTTATTGGAAATATTGATTATTTAGCAATATCTATATCGGTCAATTCCGAAGAGTGTAATAGCAACCTATCTATGTTTAGATAAGGAATGGCAAACCCAGGAATGGCAGCATTTAGCTCCAAGAGCCTGTTAAATTGATATGTAGCTTTTAACCCCCTGTGTTGCCATGGTACCACAGGCCTGACCTAAAGATGGGAATAGCTGCTGTTCTGAGACACATACCACTCTCTGGGAGTGTGTGTGTTGCTCTTTGTGTCTGCAGACTGTGTGTGTGGACTGCGTGTCTGTGTAGGAAGACTCTTAAGTTCCTGTGTTTTAACTAGTCCCTGAAGAGAGGGTTCCTCTCCTCATCACCCTAACCCCATTGTAGGCCCTGTAACCCAGGGACATTGGGTAGCTGTACTGGGTTTAAAATAGCAAACGGGGGAACAGAGTTATGAGATTCACTCGTTTTGCTCGCTCCCTCCCTCGGTGAGGCTATAAATAGCACCTAACACTGGAATACAGTTTTCCCCAACCATGCAGACCAAATCCACAGGAGCAGCTGTGCTAAAGTCCTGTTAGATCAGCTTCGTCACATGGGTGTATGTGGGGAAAGCTCTTTCTACCGCTCTACATCTATATTTCTTCCTACCTCTCTTCTTCACTCTGCCTGTCTTTCACTGCCTGTCTGTCTGTCTACCTCTCTTCTTCACTCTGCCTGTCTTTCACTGCCTGTCTGTCTGTCTACCTCTCTTCTTCACTCTGCCTGTCTTTCACTGCCTGTCTGTCTGTCTACCTCTCTTCTTCACTCTGCCTGTCTTTCACTGCCTGTCTGTCTACCTACCTCTCTTCTTCACTCTGCCTGTCTTTCACTGCATGTCTGTCTGTCTACCTCTCTTCTTCACTCTGCCTGTCTTTCACTGCCTGTTTGTCTGTCTACCTCTCTTCTTCACTCTGCCTGTCTTTCACTGCCTGTCTGTCTGTCTACCTCTCTTCTTCACTGCCTGTCTTTCACTGCCTGTCTGTCTGTCTACCTCTCTTCTTCACTCTGCCTGTCTTTCACTGTCTGTCTATTTCTTTCTACCTCTTCCTAACTGTCAATTTCGTTGTTTTGCTCTTCTACCTTGCCGTCTGTCTGTCTCTACCTTTCTGTTTCTAGGCCTAGTGCCCGGCTGACTGTCTCTGTAGTGAGCTAGGCCCAGTGCCGGCTGACTGTCTCTGTAGTGAGCTAGGCCCAGTGCTGTCTGTCTCTGTAGTGAGCTAGGCCCAGTGCCGGCTGACTGTCTCTGTAGTGAGCTAGGCCCGGTGCCGGCTGACTGTCTCTGTAGTGAGCTAGGCCCAGTGCTGTCTGTCTCTATAGTGAGCTAGGCCCAGTGATGTCTGTATCTATAGTGAGTTAGGCCCAGTGCTGTCTGTCTCTATAGTGAGCTAGGCCCAGTGCTGTCTGTCTCTATAGTGAGTTAGGCCCAGTGCTGTCTGTCTCTATAGTGAGTTAGGCCCAGTGCTGTCTGTCTCTATAGTGAGCTAGGCCCAGTGCTGTCTGTCTCTATAGTGAGCTAGGCCCAGTGCTGTCTGTCTATATAGTGAGCTAGGCCCAGTGCTGTCTGTCTCTATAGTGAGTTAGGCCCAGTGCTGTCTGTCTCTATAGTGAGTTAGGCCCAGTGCTGTCTGTCTCTATAGTGAGTTAGGCCCAGTGCTGTCTGTCTCTATAGTGAGTTAGGCCCAGTGCTGTCTGTCTCTATAGTGAGCTAGGCCCAGTGCCCGGCTGACTGTCTCTGTAGTGAGCTAGGCCCAGTGCTGTCTGTCTCTATAGTGAGTTAGGCCCAGTGCTGTCTGTCTCTATAGTGAGCTAGGCCCAGTGCTATCTGTCTCTATAGTGATCTAGAATGAAAAACACGTTATTGTTTACATTGTCCTCTCTTATCTCTTTAGCCATCAGTTTATTCGTTATTCATTACCCTCTACAACACACACACACACACACACACACACACACACACACACACACACACACACACACACACACACACACACACACACACACACAGGAAGGGCTTTTGTGTCCCTTTTTTGCAGATGTTGTTGCAGTAGTGGAGGAACTCGAGCTGGAAAAACAAACATCTAGGGGAAACACTATCAGATTATGCTGATATTGGGTAACCCTGTTTCACCACACATATGTGACACAGTTGTTCCGTGTACTGGGTTGTGTGTGTGGTTTTTACTGTGCCTGTCCTCCTTGAGACTTCTCAGTTAGATTTAGTCCCAGGCCAAGCATTTTACCAGGACTACATGCCTAAATATCTTTGAAGCAGGCGGACGTCCAATCAGAGGGAAACATTAACCTCCCCTGTGTATAGTAAACACACATACATACACAGATATAGTGAGCGCCACAAACACATAACCCTCAGTATTTGCACCATGTGACTGGTGAAGTATCCTGGGTATTTGATACGGGAGGACTGAAGAGGCAAGAGAAGGTCGCGGGTGAGGTTATAGGGAGTGGTGGGGCTATACGGAGGGGTGGGGCTATAAAGAGGGGTGGGGCTATACGGAGGGGTGGGGCTATAAAGAGGGGTGGGGCTATACGGAGGGGTGGGGCTATACGGAGGGGTGGGGCTATACAGAGGGGTGGGGCTATACAGAGGGGTGGGGCTATACAGAGGGGTGGGGCTATAGGCAAGGGTGAGGTATTTTTTGTATTTTATTAGGATCCCCATTAGCTGTTGCAGAAGCTGCAGCTACTCTTCCTGGGGTCCACACAAAACAAGAACAGCTCAGACAGACAGCACAGAACTACATACATGTGTTAAAAAGCCACATGTAGCCTACATATCAATACATACACACAAACTATCTAGGTCCAATAGGGGAGAGGAGTTGTGCCGCAAGGTGTTGCTTTATCTGTTTTTTGTAACCAGGTTTGCTGTTTATTTGAGCAATATGAGATGGAAGGAAGTTCCATGCAATAAGGGCTCTATATAATACTGTATGCTTTCTTGAATTTGTTCTGGATTTGGGGACTGTGAAAAGACCCCTGGTGGCATGTCTGGTGGGATAAGTGTGTGTGTCTGAGCTGTGTGTAAGTTGACTATGCAAACAATTTGGGATTTTCAACACATTAATGTTTCTTATAAAAAGAAGAAGTGATGCAGTCAGTCTCTCCTCAACTCTTAGCCAAGAGAGTCTGGCAGCATTGTATTTATATCAGCCCTCTGATTACAATTAAGAGCAGAACGTGCCGTTCTGTTCTGGTTCAGCTGCAGCTTAACTAGGTCTTTCCTTGTAACACTTGACCACACAACTGGACAATAATCAAGATTAGACCAAACTAGAGCCTGCAGAATTTGCTTTTTGGAGTGTGGTGTCAACAAAGCAGAGCATATCTTTATTACGGCTAGACCTCACTTCATCTTTACAACCATTGAATCTATATGTTTTGACCATGACAGTTTACAATCTAAGGTAACACCAAGTAATTTAGTCTCCTCACATACACATGGTTAGCAGATGTTAATGCGAGTGTAGCGACATGCTTGTGCTTCTAGTTCCGACCATGCAGTAATATCTAACAAGTAATCTAACAATTTCACAACAACTACCTTGCACACACAAGGGTAAAGGAATGAATAAGAGTATGTACATATAAATATATGGATGAGCGATGGCCGTGCGGCATAGGCAAGATGCAGTAGATGGTATAGAGTACAGTATATACATATGAGATGAGTAATGTAGGGTATGTAAACATTATATAAAGTGGCATTGTGTAAAGCAACTAGTGATACATTTATTACATCCAATTTTTTATGATTATAGTGGCTAGAGATTTGAGTCAGTATGTTGGCAGCAGCCACTCAATGTTAGTGATGACTGTGTAACAGTCTGATGCTCTTGAGATAGAAGCTGTTTAACAGTCTGATGGCCTTGAGATAGAAGCTGTTTAACAGTCTGATGGCTTTGAGATGGAAGCTGTTTTTCAGTCTCTCGGTCCCAGCTTTGATGCACCTGTGCTGACCTCACCTTCTGGCTCGGGTGGTTATTGTCCTTGACGATCTTCATGGCCTTCATGTGACATCGGGTGGTGTAGGTGTCCTGGAAGGCAGGTAGTTTGCCCCCGGTGATGCGTTTTGCTGACCTCACTACCCTCTGGAGAGCCTTGCGGTTGTGGACGGAGCAGTTGCTGTACCAAATCAATCAAATCAAATGTATTTATATAGCCCTTTGTACATCAGCTGGTATCTCAAAGTGCTGTACAGAAACCCAGCCTAAGCCCCAAACAGCAAGCAATGCAGGTGTAGAAGCACGGTGGCTAGGAAAAACTCCCTAGAAAGCCAAAACCTAGGAAGAAACCTAGCGAGGAACCAGGCTATGTGGGGTGGCCAGTCCTCTTCTGGCTGTGCCGGGTAGAGATTATAACAGAACATGGCCAAGATGTTCAAATGTTCATAAATGACCAGCATGGTCGAATAATAATAAGGCAGAACAGTTGAAACTGGAGCAGCAGCACGGTCAGGTGGACTGGGGACAGCAAGGAGTCATCATGTCAGGTAGTCCTGGGGAATGGTCCTAGGGCTCAGGTCCTCCGAGAGAGAGAAAGAAAGAGAGCATTAGAGAGAGCATATGTGGGGTGGCCAGTCCTCTTCTGGCTGTGCCGGGTGGAGATTATAACAGAACTTGGCCAAGATGTTCAAATGTTCATAAATGACCAGCATGGTCGAATAATAATAAGGCAGAACAGTTTAAACTGGAGCAGCAGCACGGCCAGGTGGACAGCAAGGAGTCATCATGTCAGGTAGTCCTGGGGCATGGTCCTAGGGCTCAGGTCCTCCGAGAGAGAGAAAGAAAGAGAGAAGGAGAGAATTAGAGAACGCACACTTAGATTCACACAGGACGGGCGGTTATACAGCCCGACAGGATGCTCTCAATTGTGCATCTGTAAAGGTTGTGAGTGTTTTCGGTGACAAGTCAAATTTCTTCAGTCTCCTGAGGTTGAAGAGGCGCTGTTGCGCCTTCTTCACCATGCTGTCTGTGTGGGCGGACCATTTCAGTTTGTCCGTGATGTGTACGCAGAGGAACTTAAAACTTTCCACCACTACTGTCCCGTCGATGTGGATAGGGGGCTGCTCCCTCTGCTGTTTCCTGAAGTCCACCATCATCTCCTTTGTTTTGTTGACGTTGAGTGTGAGGTTATTTTCCTGACACCACACTCCGAGGGACCTCACCTCCTCCCTGTAGGCCGTCTCGTCATTGTTGGTAATCTAGCCTACCACTGTTGTGTCGTCAGCAACCTTGATGATTGAGTTGGAGGCGTGCATGGTCACGCAGTCATGGGTGAACAGGGAGTACAGCAGAGGGCTGAGAACGCACCCTTGTGGGGCCGCAGTGTTGAGGATCAGCGGGGTGGAGATGTTGTTTCCTACCCTCACCACCTGGGGGCAGCCCATCAAAGTCCAGGACCCAGTTGCACAGGGCAGGGTCGAGACCCAGGGTCTCGAAGCTCAATGACGAGTTTGGAGGGTACTATGGGGTTAAATGCTGAGCTGAACAGCATTCTTACATAGGTATTCCTCTTGTCCAGATGAGTTAGGGCAGTGTGCAGTATGATTGCGATTGCGTTGTCTGTGGACCTATTGCGGCGGTAAGCAAATTGGAGTGGGTCTAGGGTGTCAGGTAGGGTGGAGGTGGAGGTGATATGATCCTTGACAGGTTTCTCAAAACACGTCATGATGACGGAAGTGAGTGCAACGGGGTCGTTTAGCTCAGTTACCTTAGCTTTCTTGGAAACAGGAACAATGGTGGCCCTCTTGAAGCATGTGGGAACAGCAGTCTGGGATAGGTATTGATTGAATATGTCTGTAAACACACCAGCCAGCTGGTCTGCGCATGCTCTGAGGACGCGGCTGGGGATGCCGTCTGGGCCAACAGCCTTGCGAGGGTTAACACGTTTAAATGTTTTACACACATTGGCCATGGTGAAGTAGAACCCGCAGGTTTTGGTAGCGGGCCGTGTCAGTGGCACTGTATTGTCCTCAAAGCGAGCAAATAATTGTTTAGTTTGTCTGGAAGCAAGACGTCTGTGTCCGCGACATGGCTGGTTTTCCTTTTGTAATCCATGATTGATTGTAGACCCTGCCACATACGTCTCGTGTCTGAGCCGTTGAATTGTGACTTTACTTTGTCTCTATTCTGACGCTTAGCTTGCTTGATTGCCTTGCGGAGGGAATAGCTACACTGTTTGTTTCCGGTCGCCTTGCCATGATTAAAAGCAGTGGTTTGCGCTTTCAGTTTTGCGTGAATGCTGCCATCAATCCATGGTTTCTGGTTGGGGAAGGTTTTAATAGTCACCGTGGGTACAACATCACTGATGCACTTGCTAATAAACTCACTCACCAAATCAGCGTATACATCAATGTTGTTGTCTGAGGCTATCCGGAACATTTCCCAGTCCACATGATCGAAGCAATCTTGAAGTGTGTAGTCTGATTGGTCTGACCAGCATTGAACAGACCTGAGCACGGGCGTTTCCTGTTTTAGTTTTTGTCTATAGGCTGGGAGCAATAAAACTGAGTCATGGTCAGATTTGTCGAAAGGAGGGAGGGCTTTGTATGCGTCGTGGAAGTTAGAATAACAATGATCCAGAATGCTGTCAGCCCGGATTGCGCATTCGATATGCTGATAAAATTTTGCCTTGTTTTCAGATTAGTTTAGTTAAAATCCCCAGCTACAGTAAATGCAGCCTCAGGATATGTGGTTTCCAGTTTACATAGAGTCCAATAAAAAAAATTCAGGGCCGTCGAGGTGTCTGCTTGTGTCGGGATATACACGGCTGTGATTGTAATCGAAGAGAATTCTCTTGGTAGATAATGCGGTCGGCATTTGATTGTAAGGAATTCTAGGTCAGGTGAACAAAAGGACTTGAGTTATGGGATGTTACTCAATCATAAGGCATACACCCCCGGCCTTCTTCTTACCAGAGAGATTTTTGTTTCTGTCAGCGTGATGCGTGAAGAAACCGGGTGGCTGTACCGACTCTGATGACTTATCCCGAGTGAGCCATGTTTCCGTGAAACAGAGAATGTTACAATCTCTGATGTCTCTCTGGAATGCAACCCGTGCTCAAATTTCGTCTACCTTGTTGTCAAGAGACTGGACATTGGTGAGTAGTATACTCGGGAGCGGTGAGCGATATGCCCGTCTACGAAGACCGTCTGCCCCTTCTCCGGCGCCATTGTTTTGGGTTGCCTACTGGGATCCGATCCATTGTCCTGGTTGGTTATCCAAACAGAGGCTCCACTTCGGGAAAGTCGTAATGTTGGTAAGTTGACGTTGCTCTTGTATCCAATAGTTCTTCCCGGCTGTATGTAATAGGAAACTATGCAGTGCAGTATTTTGCTTTTTTATGTATTATTTCTTACACTGTTACCCCAGAAAATCTTAAGTCTCCCGGGGTAACAGTGTAAGAAAAAATACATTAAAAAACAAAAGCATAGTTTCCTAAGAACGCGAAGCAACCATCTCTGTCGGCGCCATGTTGAAAAGATTCCCTAGAGGTCTAGAACTGAGAGAATGATTTGTACCAAATACAATGCTCTTGATGTTCAGGAGCAGTTTATTACTGGCCACCCATTCCAAAACAGACTGCAACTCTTTAAGGGTTTCAGGTACTTCATTAGCTGTGGTTGCTGATGCGTGTATCGTTGAATTATCAGCATACATGGACACACATGCTTTGTTTAATGTCAGTGGCAGGTCACTGGTAAAAAATAGAAAAGAGTAGAGGGCATAGAGAGCTGCCCTGCAGTACACCACAGTACACCACACAGGTTATAGGGAGGGGTGAGGGTATAGGGAAGGGTTAGGTTATAGGGGTGTGACATCTCAGAACACCTCTATAGATACATGAATGATTGCCTATGAAGCTCTCCTAACCCCATTTTCCACTGTACTTCTGGCCTGTCCCAAATGGCACCCTATTTCCTATGTAGTGCACTTCAGTTGACCAGGGCCCATTGGGAATAGGGTGCCATTTGGGACACTGTCATGCTATGTGTGGTCTATAAGCAGCAGCAGCAGATAGATAATGATCTAGTGACTATGGTAACCTTTCAGAAGGAGGTTATTGTTATAGGAGAGAATGTAATTAGGAAAATGGCAGCTGTGGCCATGTAGGATCATTAAGGAATATAATCCAATTTTAACTGGAAAATCCTCTCCAAACCGACTGACCTAGTACTGAATCTTGCTCTCTTTCTCTCTCCCCCTCTTCCTCTCTCCCCCTTTTTCTCTCTCTCTCCCCCACTCTCCCCTTTCTCCCCCCTCTTTCTCTTTCTCCGTTGCTGGGTTTTAATGGGAGGCTGTCTGTGTGTGTGTGCGTCCGTCAGCCAGCCAGAAAGGAATACTACTGAGTATGTCCCTGAAAGCCTACGAACTATATTGGTGTACTGGTGTCTGGGTTGGTCTGCTGGTATGTCTCTTCTCAGCTTCACAGTTCTGAGAATGAGATGTACTAGTGTCTAAAGCCCTGAGACATTCCTGGGTCAGTTAGCAAGGAGAAAGATGGACGAACCAACGTAAAACAAGACAAAAACATGTAGTTCAAGTGTATTCTGGGTATTTTCTATCTGTTCAGTATTCAGATTACCTTAGGATGTCATACGCAGTATCAAGTCACCCAAACACACAGTGCTATCCCAGTCTGCTGACGTCACACAGTCCATGAACCAGAGACTCCACTTGTATGGTGCTGACCCGTCTGTCAGACGTCTAGAGCATGAACCAGAGACTCCACTTGTATGGTGCTGACCCGTCTTTCAGACGTCTAGAGCATGCACCAGAGACTCCACTTGTATGGTGCTGACCCGTCTGTCAGACGTCTAGAGCATGAACCAGAGACTCCACTTGTATGGCGCTGACCCGTCTGTCAGATGTCTAGAGCATACCTAGGTTGAAACAACAATTGAAATCATTCCATATACTTTATACAGTATGTGCTTGATTGAGCTTGCTTTGCTTAATGAACCAACGGAAAAGTCTGAAAACGGCAAACTCCGCCCATTTCACACTTGAGGCAGACACTAGGCATAATTTGAAAGATTTTGCATAGTGTTTGAACCCAGGTTGGGTCCAGAGAGAACGAGCAGTGTCGGTGGGTCGTAATAAAATATGAACTACTATATGTGTTTCCTGATGAAATACGAGCGAGCTTCCTTGGAAGAGAGAGCGGCCGCCGTCGAGAGCTCTGAAAGTTATTGGAGTGCCAGGGATTCTCTGTGACGCCATTCGCTGGGCTACACCCAATGGTTTATAGGCCTAGCGGTGACACGCTGACCTCTACTCTACCTCGCCAGGCGGTGTGTGTGTGCAATTAAACCATGCAGCTTAATGGTTGAGGGGGAAACATATGAAGTGGAGTGTTATTTGAGTTAGTGGATGGCTGAACAGCTGCGTACGTACAGTAACATTGGCGAGTGGATGCTCACTCATTCAGACACAAGGTTGAGGGGCCTGCATGACAATATTAGTCTTATGCCACTGTTTACCCCGGGGATGAATGAACTTACAGGCCCATATTGGCAAAAAGCGACCACACACACACACACAAACTCTCTCACTTTCTCTCTCACTCTCACTCTCACTCGCACACACACACACACACACACATACACACACACACACACACACACACACACACACACACACACACACACACACACACACACACACACACACACACACACACACACACACACACACACAAAACGTGTGGCAGAGACGTGTTTAATGGCCTTGACAGTGTAAGATGTGATGGCAGTGTGTCTGTATTCTGTATCAGCAGCCGGAGCCTCAGGTTGACATACCAGACATCACCACCACACTGTCTATAGGGACTCAGGTTGACATACCAGACATCACCACCACACTGTCTATGGGGACTCAGGTTGACATACCAGACATCACCACCACACTGTCTATGGGAACTCAGGTTGACATACCAGACATCACCACCACACTGTCTATAGGGACTCAGGTTGACAAACCAGACATCACCACCACACTGTCTATGGGGACTCAGGTTGACAAACCAGACATCACCACCACACTGTCTATAGGGACTCAGGTTGACAAACCAGACATCACCACCACACTGTCTATGGGAACTCAGCAGATAACAACCTTGTTTCTCTTACTGTAATGCAGATCTTGTGTCAGTTCATATGGTCTTGTATTAATTAGGTAGATTTTATGAATACTTTAGATGGAAACTAATGGAGCTGGACAGTACAGTAAACCTATTGGAGCTGGACAGTACACGTACACCTAATGGAGCTGGACAGTACAGTACACCTAATGGAGCTGGACAGTACAGTACACCTATTGGAGCTGGACAGTACATGTACACCTAATGGAGCTGGACAGTACAGTACACCTAATGGAGCTGGACAGTACAGTACACCTAATGGAGCTGGACAGTACAGTACACCTAATGGAGCTGGACAGTACAGTACACCTATTGGAGCTGGACAGTACATGTACACCTAATGGAGCTGGACAGTACAGTACACCTATTGGAGCTGGACAGTACAGTAAACCTATTGGAGCTGGACAGTACATGTACACTAATGGAGCTGGACAGTACATGTACACCTAATGGAGCTGTACAGTACATGTACACCTAATGGAGCTGGACAGTACAGTAAACCTATTGGAGCTGGACAGTACATGTACACTAATGGAGCTGGACAGTACATGTACACCTAATGGAGCTGTACAGTACATGTACACCTAATGGAGCTGTACAGTACACCTAATGGAGCTGAACAGTACAGTACACCTAATGGAGCTGAACAGTACAGTACACCTAATGGAGCTGAACAGTACAGTACACCTAAGGGAGCTGGACAGTACAGTACACCTAATGGAGCTGGACAGTACATGTACACCTAATGGAGCTGGACAGTACATGTACACTAATGGAGCTGGACAGTACATGTACACCTAATGGAGCTGTACAGTACACCTATTGGAGCTGGACAGTACAGTACACCTAATGGAGCTGGACAGTACATGTACACCTAATGGAGCTGAACAGTACAGTACACCTAATGGAGCTGGACAGTACAGTACACCTAATGGAGCTGGACAGTACATGTACACCTAATGGAGCTGGACAGTACACCTAATGGAGCTGGACAGTACACCTAATGGAGCTGGACAGTACACGTACACCTAATGGAGCTGGACAGTACACCTAATGGAGCTGGACAGTACATGTACACCTAATGGAGCTGGACAGTACATGTACACCTAATGGAGCTGGACAGTACATGTACATCTAGTGGAGCTGGACAGTACATGTACACCTAATGGAGCTGGACAGTACACCTAATGGAGCTGGACAGTACACCTAATGGAGCTGGACAGTACACTCACACCTAATGGAGCTGGACAGTACACCTAATGGAGCTGGACAGTACATGTACACCTAATGGAGCTGGACAGTACATGTACACCTAATGGAGCTGGACAGTACACCTAATGGAGTTGGACAGTACACCTTATGGAGCTGTACAGTACACCTATTGGAGCTGTACAGTACAGTACACCTAATGGAGCTGGACAGTACATGTACACCTAATGGAGCTGAACAGTACAGTACACCTAATGGAGCTGGACAGTACATGTACACCTAATGGAGTTGGACAGTACAGTACACCTAATGGAGCTGGACAGTACATGTACACCTAATGGAGCTGGACAGTACACCTAATGGAGCTGGACAGTACATGTACACCTATGGAGCTGGACAGTACAGTACACCTAATGGAGCTGGACAGTACATGTACACCTAATGGAGCTGGACAGTACATGTACACCTAATGGAGCTGGACAGTACACCTAATGGAGTTGGACAGTACACCTAATGGAGCTGTACAGTACACCTATTGGAGCTGGACAGTACATGTACACTAATGGAGCTGGAGAGTACACCTATTGGAGCTGGACAGTACAGTAAACCTATTGGAGCTGGACAGTACATGTACACTAATGGAGCTGTACAGTACACCTAATGGAGCTGGACAATACAGTAAACCTATTGGAGCTGGACAGTACATGTACACTAATGGAGCTGGACAGTACATGTACACCTAATGGAGCTGGACAGTACAGTACACCTAATGGAGCTGGACAGTACACCTAATGGAGCTGGACAGTACACGTACACCTAATGGAGCTGGACAGTACACCTAATGGAGCTGGACAGTACATGTACACCTAATGGAGCTGGACAGTACACCTATTGGAGCTGGACAGTACAGTACACCTAATGGAGCTGGACAGTACATGTACACCTAATGGAGCTGAACAGTACAGTACACCTAATGGAGCTGGACAGTACATGTACACCTAATGGAGTTGGACAGTACAGTACACCTAATGGAGCTGGACAGTACATGTACACCAAATGGAGCTGGACAGTACATGTACACCTAATGGAGCTGGACAGTACAGTACACCTAATGGAGCTGGACAGTACATGTACACCTAATGGAGCTGGACAGTACATGTACACCTAATGGAGCTGGACAGTACACCTAATGGAGTTGGACAGTACACCTAATGGAGCTGTACAGTACACCTATTGGAGCTGGACAGTACATGTACACTAATGGAGCTGGAGAGTACACCTATTGGAGCTGGACAGTACAGTAAACCTATTGGAGCTGGACAGTACATGTACACTAATGGAGCTGTACAGTACACCTATTGGAGCTGGACAGTACAGTAAACCTATTGGAGCTGGACAGTACATGTACACTAATGGAGCTGGAAAGTACATGTACACCTAATGGAGCTGTACAGTACATGTACACCTAATGGAGCTGTACAGTACACCTATTGGAGCTGGACAGTACAGCACACCTAACGGAGCTGGACAGTACAGTACACCTAATGGAGCTGGACAGTACATGTACACCTAATGGAGCTGAACAGTACAGTACACCTAATGGAGCTGGACAGTACAGTACACCTAATGGAGCTGGACAGTACAGTACACCTAATGGTGCTGGACAGTACATGTACACCTAATGGAGCTGGACAGTACATGTACACCTAATGGAGCTGGACAGTACATGTACACCTAATGGAGCTGGACAGTACACCTATTGGAGCTGGACAGTACAGCACACCTAACGGAGCTGGACAGTACAGTACACCTAATGGAGCTGGACAGTACATGTACACCTAATGGAGCTGGACAGTACATGTACACCTAATGGAGCTGGACAGTACATGTACACTAATGGAGCTGGACAGTACATGTACACCTAATGGAGCTGTACAGTACACCTATTGGAGCTGGACAGTACAGTACACCTAATGGAGCTGGACAGTACATGTACACCTAATGGAGCTGAACAGTACAGTACACCTAATGGAGCTGGACAGTACAGTACACCTAATGGAGCTGGACAGTACATGTACACCTAATGGAGCTGGACAGTACACCTAATGGAGCTGGACAGTACACCTAATGGAGCTGGACAGTACACGTACACCTAATGGAGCTGGACAGTACACCTAATGGAGCTGGACAGTACATGTACACCTAATGGAGCTGGACAGTACATGTACACCTAATGGAGCTGGACAGTACATGTACATCTAGTGGAGCTGGACAGTACATGTACACCTAATGGAGCTGGACAGTACACCTAATGGAGCTGGACAGTACACCTAATGGAGCTGGACAGTACACTCACACCTAATGGAGCTGGACAGTACACCTAATGGAGCTGGACAGTACATGTACACCTAATGGAGCTGGACAGTACATGTACACCTAATGGAGCTGGACAGTACACCTAATGGAGTTGGACAGTACACCTTATGGAGCTGTACAGTACACCTATTGGAGCTGTACAGTACAGTACACCTAATGGAGCTGGACAGTACATGTACACCTAATGGAGCTGAACAGTACAGTACACCTAATGGAGCTGGACAGTACATGTACACCTAATGGAGTTGGACAGTACAGTACACCTAATGGAGCTGGACAGTACATGTACACCTAATGGAGCTGGACAGTACACCTAATGGAGCTGGACAGTACATGTACACCTATGGAGCTGGACAGTACAGTACAACCTAATGGAGCTGGACAGTACATGTACACCTAATGGAGCTGGACAGTACATGTACACCTAATGGAGCTGGACAGTACACCTAATGGAGTTGGACAGTACACCTAATGGAGCTGTACAGTACACCTATTGGAGCTGGACAGTACATGTACACTAATGGAGCTGGAGAGTACACCTATTGGAGCTGGACAGTACAGTAAACCTATTGGAGCTGGACAGTACATGTACACTAATGGAGCTGTACAGTACACCTAATGGAGCTGGACAATACAGTAAACCTATTGGAGCTGGACAGTACATGTACACTAATGGAGCTGGACAGTACATGTACACCTAATGGAGCTGGACAGTACAGTACACCTAATGGAGCTGGACAGTACACCTAATGGAGCTGGACAGTACACGTACACCTAATGGAGCTGGACAGTACACCTAATGGAGCTGGACAGTACATGTACACCTAATGGAGCTGGACAGTACACCTATTGGAGCTGGACAGTACAGTACACCTAATGGAGCTGGACAGTACATGTACACCTAATGGAGCTGAACAGTACAGTACACCTAATGGAGCTGGACAGTACATGTACACCTAATGGAGTTGGACAGTACAGTACACCTAATGGAGCTGGACAGTACATGTACACCAAATGGAGCTGGACAGTACATGTACACCTAATGGAGCTGGACAGTACAGTACACCTAATGGAGCTGGACAGTACATGTACACCTAATGGAGCTGGACAGTACATGTACACCTAATGGAGCTGGACAGTACACCTAATGGAGTTGGACAGTACACCTAATGGAGCTGTACAGTACACCTATTGGAGCTGGACAGTACATGTACACTAATGGAGCTGGAGAGTACACCTATTGGAGCTGGACAGTACAGTAAACCTATTGGAGCTGGACAGTACATGTACACTAATGGAGCTGTACAGTACACCTATTGGAGCTGGACAGTACAGTAAACCTATTGGAGCTGGACAGTACATGTACACTAATGGAGCTGGAAAGTACATGTACACCTAATGGAGCTGTACAGTACATGTACACCTAATGGAGCTGTACAGTACACCTATTGGAGCTGGACAGTACAGCACACCTAACGGAGCTGGACAGTACAGTACACCTAATGGAGCTGGACAGTACATGTACACCTAATGGAGCTGAACAGTACAGTACACCTAATGGAGCTGGACAGTACAGTACACCTAATGGAGCTGGACAGTACAGTACACCTAATGGAGCTGGACAGTACATGTACACCTAATGGAGCTGGACAGTACATGTACACCTAATGGAGCTGGACAGTACATGTACACCTAATGGAGCTGGACAGTACACCTAATGGAGCTGGACAGTACACGTACCCCTAATGGAGGTGGACAGTACAGTACACCTAATGGAGCTGGACAGTACACTTAATGGAACTGGACAGTACACCTAATGGAGCTGGACAGTACACATACACCTAATGGAGCTGGACAGTACACCTAATGGAGCTGGACAGTACATGTACACCTAATGGAGCTGGACAGTACATGTACACCTAATGGAGCTGGACAGTACAGTACACCTAATGGAGCTGGACAGTACACCTAATGGAGCTGGACAGTACACGTACACCTAATGGAGCTGGACAGTACACCTAATGGAGCTGGACAGTACATGTACACTAATGGAGCTGGACAGTACATGTACACCTAATGGAGCTGGACAGTACAGTACACCTAATGGAGCTGGACAGTACACCTAATGGAGCTGGACAGTACACGTACACCTAATGGAGCTGGACAGTACACCTAATGGAGCTGGACAGTACATGTACACCTAATGGAGCTGGACAGTACACCTATTGGAGCTGGACAGTACAGTACACCTAATGGAGCTGGACAGTACATGTACACCTAATGGAGCTGAACAGTACAGTACACCTAATGGAGCTGGACAGTACATGTACACCTAATGGAGTTGGACAGTACAGTACACCTAATGGAGCTGGACAGTACATGTACACCAAATGGAGCTGGACAGTACATGTACACCTAATGGAGCTGGACAGTACAGTACACCTAATGGAGCTGGACAGTACATGTACACCTAATGGAGCTGGACAGTACATGTACACCTAATGGAGCTGGACAGTACACCTAATGGAGTTGGACAGTACACCTAATGGAGCTGTACAGTACACCTATTGGAGCTGGACAGTACATGTACACTAATGGAGCTGGAGAGTACACCTATTGGAGCTGGACAGTACAGTAAACCTATTGGAGCTGGACAGTACATGTACACTAATGGAGCTGTACAGTACACCTATTGGAGCTGGACAGTACAGTAAACCTATTGGAGCTGGACAGTACATGTACACTAATGGAGCTGGACAGTACATGTACACCTAATGGAGCTGTACAGTACATGTACACCTAATGGAGCTGTACAGTACACCTATTGGAGCTGGACAGTACAGCACACCTAACGGAGCTGGACAGTACAGTACACCTAATGGAGCTGGACAGTACATGTACACCTAATGGAGCTGAACAGTACAGTACACCTAATGGAGCTGGACAGTACAGTACACCTAATGGAGCTGGACAGTACAGTACACCTAATGGAGCTGGACAGTACATGTACACCTAATGGAGCTGGACAGTACATGTACACCTAATGGAGCTGGACAGTACATGTACACCTAATGGAGCTGGACAGTACACCTAATGGAGCTGGACAGTACACGTACCCCTAATGGAGCTGGACAGTACAGTACACCTAATGGAGCTGGACAGTACACTTAATGGAACTGGACAGTACACCTAATGGAGCTGGACAGTACACATACACCTAATGGAGCTGGACAGTACACCTAATGGAGCTGGACAGTACATGTACACCTAATGGAGCTGGACAGTACATGTACACCTAATGGAGCTGGATAGTACATGTACACCTAATGGAGCTGGACAGTACATGCACACTAATGGAGCTGGACAGCACATGTACACCTAGTGGAGCTGGACAGTACATGTACACCTAATGGAGCTGGACAGTACACGTACACCTAATGGAGCTGGACAGTACAGTACACCTAATGGAGCTGGACAGTACAGTACAACTAATGGAACTGGACAGTACATGTACACCTAATGGAGCTGTACAGTACACCTATTGGAGCTGGACAGTACAGTACACCTAATGGAGCTGGACAGTACAGTACACCTAATGGAGCTGAACAGTACACCTAATTGAGCTGGACAGTACAGTGCACCTAATGGAGTTGGACAGTACAGTACACCTAATGGAGCTGGACAGTACACCTAATGGAGCTGGACAGTACACCTAATGGAGTTGGACAGTACATCTAATGGAGCTGGACAATACAGTACACCTAATGGAGCTGGACAGTACACCTAATTGAGCTGAACAGTACACCTAATTGAGCTGGACAGTACACCTAATGGAGTTGGACAGTACAGTACACCTAATGGAGCTGGACAGTACACCTAATGGAGCTGGACAGTACACCTAATGGAGTTGGACAGTACATCTAATGGAGCTGGACAATACAGTACACCTAATGGAGCTGGACAGTACACCTAATTGAGCTGAACAGTACACCTAATTGAGCTGGACAGTACACCTAATGGAGTTGGACAGTACAGTACACCTAATGGAGCTGAACAGTACACCTAATTGAGCTGGACAGTACACCTAATTGAGCTGGACAGTACATCTAATGGAGCTGAACAGTACAGTACATCTAATGGAGCTGGACAGTACATGTACACATAATGGAGCTGGACAGTACATCTAATGGAGCTGGACAGTACAGTAAACCTAATGAAGCTGGACAGTACCCTAATGGAGCTGGACAGTACATGTACCTCCAAGCCCACTCTCCTCTCAGGGACATGGTGCTAGATGATCTGGTAGAATATTGCAGATATAAATATAACATATAGAACAACTGACATGATATTTCTATGTGAAATAATATCTGTTTGATCAACAAAATGTTAATGCAGTCTCTCTCTCTCTCTCTCTCTCTCTCTCTCTCTCTCTACCCCCCCCTCTCTCCACCCCCCCCCCTCTCTCGTTCTCCACCCCACCTCTCCCTCTCGCTCTCCCCCCCACCTCTCTCTCCCCCTTTTGTTCCAGGAGGCCCAGAAGGTAAATAACCCTGCTAACAGTCAGGCAGCAGACGGTACAGCTAAGGGTCCTGATGAGAAGGACGAAGTGGTCCCTGCCAGCGAGGTGGGCTGGATGACCTCCGTTAAGGACTGGGCCGGGGTCATGATATCAGCACAGACACTCACCGGCAGAGTCCTGGTACGTACGTGTGTGTGTGGGGTTGGTGGATACACCCCGGAAGAGTCCTATGATTCTAAGGAAGTTATTCTCGGTTCTGGTGTATTTCTATAACTCATTATGTTGTCATCCAGAGTCACATGCATTTATTTTCCAAGCTATAACACAATGTATTACAATACAGCAGGATTTTAAAAAACCAAAGAGTTTGGGCTGCTTCGTGTTTTCATTTTTGCCATGGAAATATTGAGATTCTGGTATCACAACAGACCTAGCATTTGGGTTGTTGTACTCAGTCCTGTTGGTTCTAGCTGGTTTTGGTCTAGTCCAGTCCTGTGGTTCTAGCTGGTTTTGGCCTAGTTCAGTCCTGTGGTTCTAGCTGGTTTTGGTCTAGTCCAGTCCTGTTGGTTCTCGCTGGTTTTGGTTTTGTCCAGTCCTGTTGGTTCTAGCTGGTTTTGGTCTAGTCCAGTCCTGTTGGTTCTAGCTGGTTTTGCTTTTGTCCAGTCCTGCTGGTTCTAGCTGGTTTTGGTCTCATTCAGTCCTGTTGGTTCTAGCTGGTTTTGGTCTAGTCCAGTCCTGTTGGTTCTCGCTGGTTTTGGTTTTGCCCAGTCCTGTCCTGTGGTTTTAGCTGGTTTTGGTTTGGTCCAGTCCTGTGGTTCTAGCTGGTTTAGGTTTTGTCCAGTCCTGTTGGTTCTAGCTGGTTTTGGTTTTGTCCAGTCCTGTTGGTTCTAGCTGGTTTTGGTCTCGTGCAGTCCTGTTGGTTCTCGCTGGTTTTGGTCTCGTTCAGTCCTGTTGGTTCTAGCTGGTTTTGGTTTTGTCCAGTCCTGTTGGTTCTAGCTGGTTTTGGTTTTGTCCAGTCCTGTTGGTTCTAGCTGGTTTTGGTCTAGTCCAGTCCTGGTGGTTCTAGCTGGTTTTGATATAGTCCTGCTTGTTCTACATGGTACACAGGGGGTTGCAGAGCGAGGAGAGGAAGAATGAGAGGGAGAATGAGAGAGGAGGAGAGGAGAGGGAGAAGGAGAGAGGAGGAGAGGGAGAATGAGAGAGGAGGAGAGGGAGAATGAGAGAGGAGGAGGGGGAGAATGAGAGAGGAGGAGAGGGAGAATGAGAGAGAGGAGGAGAGGGAGAATGAGAGAGAGGAGGAGAGGGAGAATGAGAGAGGAGGAGAGGGAGAATGAGAGAGAGGAGGAGAATGAGAGAGGAGGAGAGGGAGAATGAGAGAGAGGAGGAGAGGGAGAATGAGAGAGAGGAGGAGAGGGAGAATGAGAGAGGAGGAGAGGGAGAATGAGAGAGGAGGAGAGGGAGAATGAGAGAGGAGGAGAGGGAGAATAGAGAGGAGGAGGGAGAATGAGGAGGGGAGAATGAGGAGGAGAGGGAGAATGAGAGAGGGGGAGAGGGAGAATGAGAGAGGAGGAGAGGGAGAATGAGAGAGGGAGGAGAGGAGAGGGAGAATGAGAGAGGAGGAGAGTGCTTCTACATCTGCATTGCTTGCTATTTGGGGGTTTTAGGCTGGGTTTCTGTACAGCACTTTGAGATATCAGCTGATGTAAGAAGGGCTATATAAATACATTTGATTTGAGAGGGCGAATGAGTGAGGAGGAGAGGGAGAATGAGTGAGGAGGAGCAGGAGAATGAGTGAGAGGAGAATAAGAGAGGAGGTGAGGGAGAATGAGTGAGGAGGAGAATAAGAGAGGAGGAGAGGGAGAATGAACGAGGAGGAGATGTAGAATGAGAGGGAGGATGAGTAAGGAGGAGAATAAGAGAGGAGGAGAGGGAGAATGAGTGAGAAGGAGAATAAGAGAGGAGAGGGAGGTTGATTGAGGAGGAGAATAAGAGAGGAGGAGAGGGAGAATGAGTGAGAAGGAGAGGGAGGTTGATTGAGGAGGAGAATAAGAGAGGATGGAGAGGGAGAATGAGTGAGGAGGAGAATGAGTGAGGAGGAGAATGAGTGAGGAGGATAATGAGGGAGGAGGAGAATGAGTGAGGAGGATAATGAGGGAGGAGGAGAATGAGTGAGAAGGAGAGGGAGTATGAGTGAGAAGGAGAGGGAGGTTGATTGAGGAGGAGAATAAGAGAGGAGGAGAATAAGAGAGGAGGAGAATAAGAGAGGAGGAGCGGGAGAATGAGTGAGGAGGAGAGGGAGAATGAGTGAGGAGGAGAGGGAGAATGAGTGAGGAGGAGAGGGGAGAATGAGTGAGGAGGAGAGGGAGAATGAGTGAGGAGGAGAGGGAGAATGAGTGAGGAGGAGAGGGAGAAATGAGTGAGGAGGAGAGGGAGAATGAGTGAGGAGGAGAGGGAGAATGAGTGAGGAGGAGAGGGAGAATGAGTGAGGAGGAGAGGGAAGAATGAGTGAGGAGGAGAGGGGAGAATTGAGTGAGGAGGAGAGGGAGACAGCAGTGAGGCGGAGAGGGAGAACTGAGTGCCGGAGGAGGGAGATGAGAGAGGAGGGGGGCGAATGAGTGAGGAGGAGAGGGAGATGAGTGCGTGAGGAGACGGAGAATAAGAGAGGAGGAGGGGAGAATGAGTGAGGAGGAGAGGGAGAATGAGTGGGGAGGAGAGGGAGAATAAGAAGAGGAGGAGAGGGAGAATGAGTGAGGAGGAGACTAAGAGAGGAGAGGTAGAATGAGAGGTGGAGGATGAGTGAGGAGGAGAGGGAGAATGAGTGAGGAGGAGAGGAGAACTGAGTGAGGAGGAGAGGGAGAATGAGTGAGGAGGAAATGAGAGGAGGCAGAATGAGTGAGGAGGAGTAGAGGTAGTCAGAAAAAGAAGGGATGGCGTGAGGTGGTATGAAAGAGAGGAGGGGAGCGGGGTAATGGGGAAAGAGAGAGGAGGAGAAGGTGAAAAGAGAGAGGAGAAGGAGAAAGAGAGGGACAAAGAGAGGAGGAGAGGGAGAAAGAGAGGAGGAGAGGGAGAAAGAGAGGGAGGAGAGGAGAAAGAGAGGAGGAGAGGGAAAACGAGAGAGGATGAGAGGGAAAAAGAGAGGAGGAGAGGGAAAAAGAGAGGAGGAGAGGGAAAAGAGAGGAGGAGAGGGAAAAGAGGAGGAAGAGAGGGAAAAAGAGAGTAGGAGAGGGAAAACGAGAGGAGGAGAGGGAAAAAGAGAGGAGAGGAATGAAAAAGAGAGGAGGAGAGGGAAATAGAGAGGAAGAGAGGGAAAAAGACGAGGAGGAGAGGGAAAAGAGAGGAGGAGAGAGGGAAAAGAGAGGAGGAGAGGGAGAAGAGAGGAGGAGAGGGAAATAGAGAGGAGGAGAGGGAAAAAGAGAGGAGGAGAGGGAAAAAGAGAGGAGGAGATGGGAAAAGAGAGGAGGAGAGGGAGAAAGAGAGGAGGAGAGGGAAAACGAGAGGAGGAGAGGGAAAAAGAGAGGAGGAGAGGGAAAAAGAGGGAGGAGAGGGAGAAAGAGAGGAGGAGAGGGAAAAACGAGAGGAGGAGAGGGAAAAAAGAGAGGTAGAGAACGAAAAAGAGAGGAGGAGAGGGAGAAAGAGAGAGAGGAGAGGGAAATAGAGAGGAAGAGAGGGAAAAAGAGAGGAGGAGAGGGAAAAAGAGAGGAGGAGAGGGAGAAAGAGAGGAGGAGAGGGAAAACGAGAGGAGGAGAGGGAAAAAGAGAGGAGAGGAATGAAAAGAGAGGAGGAGAGGGAAAAAGAGAGGAGGAGAGGGAGAAAGAGAGGAGGAGAGGGAGAAAGAGAGGAGGAGAGGGAATAGAGAGGAGGAGAGGAAAAAGAGAGGAGGAGAGGGAAAAAGAGAGGAGGAGAGGGAGAAAGAGAGGAGGAGAGGGAAAAAGAGAGGAGGAGAGGGAAAAGAGAGGAGAGGAACGAAAAAAGAGAGGAGGAGAGGGAAATAGAGAGGAAGAGAGGGAAAAGAGAGGAGGAGAGGGAAAAAGAGAGGAGGAGATGGAAAAAGAGAGGAGGAGAGGGAGAAAGAGAGGAGGAGAGGGAAAACGAGAGGAGGAGAGGGAAAAAGAGAGGAGGAGAGGGAAAAAGAGAGGAGGATAGGGAGAAAGAGAGGAGGAGAGGGAAATAGAGAGGAAGAGAGGGAAAAAGAGAGGAGGAGAGGGAAAAAGAGAGGAGGAGAGGGAGAAAGAGAGGAGGAGAGGGAAAACGAGAGGAGGAGAGGGGAAAAGAGAGGAGAGGAACGAAAAAGAGAGGAGGAGAGGGAAATAGAGAGGAAGAGAGGGAAAAAGAGAGGAGGTGAGGGAGAATGAGTGAGGAGGAGAATAAGAGAGGAGGAGAGGGAGAATGAACGAGGAGGAGATGTAGAATGAGAGGGAGGATGAGTAAGGAGGAGAATAAGAGAGGAGGAGAGGGAGAATGAGTGAGAAGGAGAATAAGAGAGGAGGTGAGGGAGAATGAGTGAGGAGGAGAATAAGAGAGGAGGAGAGGGAGAATGAGTGAGAAGGAGAGGGAGGTTGATTGAGGAGGAGAATAAGAGAGGAGGAGAGGGAGAATGAGTGAGGAGGAGAATGAGTGAGGAGGAGAATGAGTGAGGAGGATAATGAGGGAGGAGGAGAATGAGTGAGGAGGATAATGAGGGAGGAGGAGAATGAGTGAGAAGGAGAGGGAGTATGAGTGAGAAGGAGGAGGGAGGTTGATTGAGGAGGAAAAAAGAAAGAGAGGAGGAGAAATAAGAGAGGAGGAGAAATAGCAGAGGAGGGGAGCGGGAGAATGAGTGAGGAGGAGAGGGAGAATGAGTGAGGAGGAGAGGGAGAATGAGTGAGGAGGAGAGGGAGAATGAGTGAGGAGGAGAGGGAGAATGAGTGAGGAGGAGAGGGAGAATGAGTGAGGAGGAGAGGGAGAATGAGTGAGGAGGAGAGGGAGAATGAGTGAGGNGAGGAGGAGAGGGAAATAGAGAGGAAGAGAGGGAAAAAGAGAGGAGGAGAGGGAAAAAGAGGGAGGAGAGGAGCGAGAAAGAGAGGAGGAGAGGGACAAACGAGAGGAGGAGAGGGAAAAAGAGAGGAGAGGAACGAAAAAGAGAGGAGGAGAGGAAATAGAGAGGAAGAGAGGGAAAAAAGAGAGGAGGAGAGTGAGAAAGAGAGGAGGAGAGGAGAGAGGAAAAAAGAGAGGAGAGGAACGAACAAGAGAGGAGGAGAGGGAAATAGAGAGGAAGAGAGGGAAAAAGAGAGGAGGAGAGGGAAAAAGAGAGGAGGAGAGAGGAGAAGAAGAGAGGAAGAGAGGAGAAAGAGAGGAGGAGAGGGAAAAAGAGAGGAGGAGAGGAAAAAAGAGAGGAGGAGAGGGAGAAGCGAAAGCGAAGGAGAGGAACGAAAAGAGAGGAGGGAGAGGGAAATAGAGAGGAAGAGAGGGAAAAAGAGAGGAGGATAGGGAAAAAGAGAGGAGGAGAGGGAAAACGAGAGGAGGAGAGGGAGAAAGAAGAGAGAGGAGGAAAGGGAAAAGAGAGAGGAGAGGGGTAGGAGAAGTAGAGGAGAAGGGTAGGAAAAGAGAGGAGGAGAGAGAGAAAGGGGAAGGGAGATGAGAGGAGGGCGAGGACGGACAGAGAGGAGAAGAGGAGAGTCCCCTGGTCTGTCTGCTGCAGTGTATTGTGGTTATAGGCTGATGATAAATGTGTCTGGGCAGGGCTGGAGTAAAGCATCTGGACTCACACCATGAGCTTAAAACCAGACGGAGGAAACCCTACATTTTACAAAGGGAGGAAACGTATATTTTCATTTTGTAGAAGCAGAATGTTTTCTTTTTAGAAATATTGATACACATAGAGACATAACATTAATACAATCCTGATTAAAATGCATTATAAGCCTCATATATGTATTTAAAAAGTTTAAGTAAAGTGTTACCAAAATGTCTTACTTTTCTTATGTTAGAGATGATTTAGGTGTTTCATAGACAGCTGGTGTTTGGGAACTGAATAAATAGGAAACTCTTGAGTGTTGACCAAACAAACAAACAAAGCTATAAGCTGCCAACCCTAAAGTGTCGTAGTTAATATTTGGTGATATGAGAGTTCTTCACGCCTACTTAGAATATGAGAGTCTCAGATACAAGGCTTTCATCACCTTGGAAACAAACTCCTGAACGGGAGCTGTCAATTTACTAAACAAGTTCAACTTTCATCACGTTCTGTTAGCTGTTCTCCGCTGGCGTGGACACATCTCCCCTCATTATCCTTTTTCTCTATGTAGGGGGAGCCTAAAAATCATCTCGCAATTTTTTTTTTCAAACTTATGGGTGATTCATGGTATGCACTACATGACCAAAAGTATGTGGACACCTGCTCATCGAACATCTCATTCCAATTTCATGGTCCCACCTTTGCTTCTATTCAGACTTCACTCTTCTGGAAGACTTTCCACTAGATGTTGGAACATTGCCGCGGGGACTTGCTTCCATTCAGTCACAAGAGCATTAGTGAGGTTGGGTACTGATGTTGGGCGATTAGGCCTGGCTCGCAGTCTGCGTTCCAATTCATCCCAAAGGTGTTCGATTGGGTTTAGGTCAGGGCTCTGTGCAGGCCAGTCAAGGTCTTCCACATCTATCTTGACAAACCAGTTCTGTATGGACCTCGATTTGTGCATGGGGGCATTGTCATGCTGAAACAGGAAAGGTCCTTCCGCAAACTGTTGCCACAAAGTTGGAAGCAGAGAATCGTCGAGAATGTCATTGTATGCTGTAGCGTTAAGATTTCGCTTCACTGGAACTAAGGGGCCCAAACCATGAAAAACAGCCCCAGACCATTATTCCTCCTCACTATGCATTCCTGGAATCCCCCAAATCCACATTCATCTGTCAGACTGCCAGATAGTCAAGCAAAATTCATCACTCCAGAGAACGAGTTTCCACTGCTCCACAGACCAATGGCGGCGAGCTTTACACGACTCCAACCGATGCTTGGCATTGCGCATGGTGATCTTTGGCATTTGGGCGACTGCTCGGCCATGGAAACCCATTTCATGATGCTCTGAATGAACAGTTCTTGTACTGACGTTGCTTCCAGAGGTAGTTTAGAACTCGGTAATGTGTGTTGCAACCGAGGACAGGCGATTTTTACGTGCTATGCACTTCAGCACTCGGCGGTCCCAGCTGAGCCGTTGTTGCTCTTCGACGTTTCCACTTCACAATAACAGCACTTACAGTTCACTGGGGCAGCTCTCAGAAATTTGACGTACTGACTTGTTGGAAAGGTGGCATCCTATGATGGTGCCACATTGAAAGTCACTGAGCTCTTAAGGCCATTCTCCTGCCGATGTTTGTCTATGGTCTCATAAACAATCTCTCAACCACAAGCCCACGTGCTAGTGAGTAGCCAACTCATCTTAATATTTAAAGCCTAGCCGACTTGGATCTATTTGCTTGCTAACAAGGTAGAACAGTTGAGCTGTTATGAATAGACCCTCCTGCCCGTCTCCACCTGTTTGAACAACAGCCTGTTCACTTTGTTTAGGTGTTGATAAGAAGATGCTTACTTCTCAGAATGAGAATGAGTTGATAATTATCGATATAAATGCATAGTTTTATTCTCGTTGCACATTTATAGAATACTGATTAGTCAGCTGGCACATAACAGTCTGTGGCTAAAATGCTGCTAGTGGTACGTGGTATTATAAAACACAGACTAGACAGCTAGTATAACAGTCTGCTAGTGGTACGTGGTATTATAAAACACAGACTAGACAGCTAGTGTAACAGTCTGCTAGTGGTACGTGGTATTATGAAACACAGACTAGACAGCTAGTATAACAGTCTGCTAGAGGTACGTGGTATTATAAAACACAGACTAGACAGCTAGTATAATAGTCTGCTAGAGGTATGTGGTATTATAAAACACAGACTAGACAGCTAGTATAACAGTCTGCTAGAGGTACGTGGTATTATAAAACACAGACTAGACAGCTAGTATAACAGTCTGCTAGCGGTATGTTGATTCGCAATGCCGCGCCCGTCAGAAACTGAGCATACATTTTCCACAATCAATGCCATTAATACTCTCGTATTAGTAGGGTCTGCTCTGTTCTACGTTTTGGGAGTTGAGACATAAACTCAGCAAAAAAAGAAACGTCCTCTCACTGTCAACTGCGTTTCTTTTCAACAAACTTAACATGTGTAAATATTAGTATGAACATAACAAGACTCAGCAACTACGACATAAACTGAACAAGTTCCACAGACATGTGACTAACAGAAATGGAATAATGTGTCTCTGAACAAAGTGGGGGTCAAAATCAAAAGTAACAGTCAGTATCTGGTGTGAAGTCAGTAGAAAGGCCTCTTTAGTGTCCTAAGTTTTCATAACTGTGATCTTAATTGCCTCCACAGGTGCATGTTCATGAATTGTTTATGGTTCATTGAACAAGCATGGGAAACAGTGTTTAAACCCTTTACAATGAAGATCTGTGGATTTTTACGAATTATTTACGAATTATCTTTGAAAGACAGGGTCCTGAAAATGAGACGGTTATTTTCTTGCTGAGTTTATAAAGGGTATCATTGTAAAGGTTATGTTCTCGTCTATTACAGTCAAATCAGTTCAAAGTATTTGACCCATTCTGTTGGACCAAACCTCAAATGCAAATAGCGAATTTAAAGTGCTTGTTGTCAGAGAGGAAGAAGTTATCTCTCGTTGTTATTGTTGTGAGTGGCAGGGGGAGGGGGCACAGTGCACACAGCACAGAAGGAATGAAGGAGAAGAAACCAAAAAGAGACAAAACGCTCATAAAAACAAACAAATAAAAACCTCCGTTGTTGCAATACAGGCATTGGGAACATCGTGCTAAAACAACCTTGAATTCATGGAATTTCTTGAATATATGGCCCGGCCCCACAAACACACACAGCCTACCCAAATGATGTGTATGATATTGAGGAGAAATGAAACAGAGGACTGTAGCGAGCAGTTAGTCTGCATAGAAATATCTCCGTACAACATCTACTGTGACTGTCTGCTGACTGACACTGACATGATGTGCACGGGACTGCACTCTAAACAGTTCATTGTTTCTGTAGGTGAATGATTGTGTGTGTGTATGTGAACGATTGTATGTGTGCACGATTCAAGTGTCTGTACACATATTGACAGTGTGAGTATGCCTACGTGTGAGTGTGTGTGTGTGTGTGTGTGTGTGTGTGTGTGGGGGCGGTGTTGTGGGACTCTTACCCTGCATTAGGCCTATGCTGCGGCTCCAAGCGGCAAAGAGCATCTGTGTACACGGAACCTGTTGCTGTGATACCATAGCAACTGCAGTGTAGCCTCACTCAATCATCTGATCTGTGAAGGAGAGGAATAACACACACACAGACTGTGTCAGAGAACTGAGAATTAGAGTTGTTGTTTGTCATGTGATGGTGTTTCAATAGTTAAGGTCTTGTGTGATGGTGTTTCAGTAGTTAAGGTCTTGTGTGATGGTGTTTCAGTAGTTAAGGTCTTGTGTGATGGTGTTTCAGTAGTTAAGGTCTTGTGTGATGGTGTTTCAGTAGTTAAGGTCTTGTGTGATGATGTTTCAGTAGTTAAGGTCTTGTGTGATGATGTTTCAGTAGTTAAGGTCTTGTGTGATGGTGTTTCAGTAGTTAAGGTCTTGTGTGATGGTGTTTCAGTAGTTAAGGTCTTGTGTGATGGTGTGTCAGTAGTTAAGGTCTTGTGTGATGGTGTTTCAGTAGTTAAGGATGGCAGTGTGTTTTCAGATGCAGTGTGTTTTCAGATGGCAGTGTGTTTTTAGATGCAGTGTGTTTTCAGATGCAGTGTGTTTTCAGATGGCAGTGTGTTTTCATATGGCAGTGTGTTTTTAGATGCAGTGTGTTTTCAGATGCAGTGTGTTTTCAGATGGCAGTGTGTTTTTAGATGCAGTGTGTTTTTAGATGCAGTGTGTTTTTAGATGCAGTGTGTTTTCAGATGGCAGTGTGTTTTTAGATGCAGTGTGTTTTCAGATGCAGTGTGTTTTCAGATGGCAGTGTGTTTTCAGATGGCAGTGTGTTTTTAGATGCAGTGTGTTTTCAGATGCAGTGTGTTTTCAGATGGCAGTGTGTTTTTAGATGCAGTGTGTTTTAGATGCAGTGTGTTTTTAGATGCAGTGTGTTTTTAGATGCAGTGTGTTTTCAGATGTCAGTGTGTTTTCAGATGCAGTGTGTTTTCAGATGGCAGTGTGTTTTCAGATGCAGTGTGTTTTCAGATGGCAGTGTGTTTTCAGATGGCAGTGTGTTTTTAGATGCAGTGTGTTTTCAGATGCAGTGTGTTTTCAGATGGCAGTGTGTTTTTAGATGCAGTGTGTTTTTAGATGCAGTGTGTTTTTAGATGCAGTGTGTTTTTAGATGCAGTGTGTTTTCAGATGGCAGTGTGTTTTCAGATGCAGTGTGTTTTCAGATGCAGTGTGTTTTCAGATGGCAGTGTGTTTTTAGATGCAGTGTGTTTTCAGATGGCAGTGTGTTTTCAGATGGCAGTGTGTTTTCAGATGGCAGTGTGTTTTTAGATGCAGTGTGTTTTCAGATGCAGTGCGTTTTCAGATGGCAGTGCGTTTTCAGATGGCAGTGTGTTTTTAGATGCAGTGTGTTTTCAGATGCAGTGTGTTTTCAGATGGCAGTGTGTTTTTAGATGCAGTGTGTTTTTAGATGCAGTGTGTTTTCAGATGGCAGTGTGTTTTTAGATGCAGTGTGTTTTCAGATGGCAGTGTGTTTTCAGATGGCAGTGTGTTTTCAGATGGCAGTGTGTTTTTAGATGCAGTGTGTTTTCAGATGGCAGTGTGTTTTCAGATGCAGTGTGTTTTCAGATGGCAGTGTGTTTTCAGATGGCAGTGTGTTTTTAGATGCAGTGTGTTTTTAGATGCAGTGTGTTTTCAGATGGCAGTGTGTTTTTAGATGCAGTGTGTTTTCAGATGGCAGTGTGTTTTTAGATGCAGTGTGTTTTCAGATGCAGTGTGTTTTCAGATGGCAGTGTGTTTTTAGATGCAGTGTGTTTTTAGATGCAGTGTGTTTTCAGATGGCAGTGTGTTTTTAGATGCAGTGTGTTTTCAGATGGCAGTGTGTTTTCAGATGGCAGTGTGTTTTTAGATGCAGTGTGTTTTCAGATGCAGTGTGTTTTCAGATGGCAGTGCGTTTTCAGATGGCAGTGTGTTTTTAGATGCAGTGTGTTTTTAGATGCAGTGTGTTTTCAGATGGCAGTGTGTTTTCAGATGCAGTGTGTTTTCAGATGCAGTGTGTTTTCAGATGGCAGTGTGTTTTCAGATGGCAGTGTGTTTTCAGATGGCAGTGTGTGAGTGTATTTTTCTTAATGGGAGCCAATACCCGAGTCACTGAAACCCATGACAGCTCATCACATGAATGTCATGGAAGCAGCAGAAACTAGGTGCAGACACACCTGTGTGTGTGAGTGAGTGAGTGAGATCACCCGACAGAGACAGAAGACATGGAAGCAATGGTTTTATGCTCAGGAAATTGTATTATTGGCAGAGAGCACCCCTTTCTCGCAACACACACACACATAGCTGTCCTCATTTTCCATCAGGTCCTTCTCACCTTGTGTGGAACATTAAGGGAATGGCAGTTATATTTATGTGTGTCTGTCTGTCACAACAACCAGGAGAAATAATAGATTCCATGTTATAATATGGCCCTCCTTTGTGACCCCTGTAGCTGTGCTTTGTGTGTGAGCCATCACCTTCATATTACAGCCGAATCAAATATTAACCAGTCTAGTCACCCAGGAGGGAAGGAGAAGACTGGGAGGGGAGAGGAGGGAACTGCGAGTGGAGGGAAGGAGAGGACTAGGAGGGAAGGGAAGGAGAGCACTAGGAGGGAAGGAGAGGACTGGAAGGGAAGGGAGGGAAGGAGAGGACTGGGAGGGAAGGGAAGGAGAGGACTGGGAGGGGAGGGAAGGAGAGGAGAGGGAGGGAAGGAGGGAACTGGAAGGGGAGGGAAGGAGAAGACATGGAGGGAAAGAGAGGACTGGGAGGGGAGGTGAGGACTGGGAGGGGAGAGAAGGAGGGAACTGCGAGCAGAGGAGGAGGACTAGGAGGGGAGGGAAGGAGAGGACTGGGAGGGGAGGGAAGGAGAGGACTGGGAGGGGAGGAAAGGAGAGGAGAGGAGAGGGAGGGAGGGAAGGAAGGAGAGGATGGGGAAGGGAGGAAAGGAGAGGACTGGGAGGGGAGGGAAGGGGAGGGAAGGGAAGGAGAAGACTGGGAGGGGAGGAGGGGAGGGAAAGAGGGGGCTGGGAGGGGAGGGAAGGAGAGGACTGGGAGGGGAGGGAAGGAGAGGAGAGGACTGGGAGCGGAGGGGAGGGAAGGAGAGGAGAGGACCGGGAGTGGAGGGAAGGAGAGAAGAGGACTGGGAGGGAAGGAGAGGAGAGGGAGGGGAGGGAAGGAGAGGAGAGGACGGAGAGCGGAGGGAAGGAGAGTACTAGGAGCGGAGGAGGGGAGGGAAAGAAGGGGCTGGGAGGGAAGGAGAGGACTGGGAAGGGAGGGAAGGAGAGCAGAGGACTGGGAGGGGAGGGAAGGAGAGGACTGGGAGGGGAGGGAAGGAGAGCAGAGGACTGGGAGCGGAGGGAATTAAGGAGAGGACTGGGAGGGAAGGAGAGAAGAGGACTGGGAGGGGAGGGAAGGAGAGGACTGGGAGGGGAGGGAAGGAGAGCAGAGGACTGGGAGGGGAGGGAAGGAGAGGACTGGGAGGGGAGGGAAGGAGAGCAGAGGACTGGGAGGGGAGGGAAGGAGAGCAGAGGACTGGGAGCGGACGGAATGAAGGAGAGGACTGGGAGGGAAGAAGGGGGCACAGTGACGGTACCTACTGCTGTCATCATGGCTTCAGGAAGAAACGCTGGTGGAAGAAACACTTGTGGTGAATCTTCCGCTGGTTTCCGCCGGGTACAAACTAGGATAAACCTCCCCTTTCCCAATCCTTTCCTTAACCATTACTGGGGAAAATGTCAAACTGATCCGAGATCAGAGTCACGGTGTAACTTTACCCTACGGGGTGGCAGGTAGCCTAGCATTTAGAGCGTTGGGCCAGTAATCGAAAGGTTGCAAGATCGAATCCCCGAGCTGAAAAGGTAAAACTCTGTCGTTCTTCCCCTGAACAAGGCAGTTAACCCACTGTTCCTAGGCTGTTATTGTAAATAAGAATCCTGCCCTTACCCCCTCTCTTCATGACTCTATCCATGTCTCTCTCTCCTCTCTATCCTCCCCTTACCCCCTCTCTCTCCATCACTCTATCCATATCTCTCTCTCCTCTCTATCCTCCCCTTACCCCTCTCTCCGTGACTCTATCTATATCTCCCTCTCCTCTCTATCCTCCCCTTAACCCCTTAACCCCTCTCTCCATCACTCTATCCATATCTCTATCCTTCTCTCCTCTCTATCCTCCCCTCAACCCCCCCTCTCCATCACTCTATCCATATCTGTCTATCCCTCTCTCCATCACTCTATCCATATCTCTCTCTCCTCTCTATCCTCCCCTTACCCCTCTCTCCGTGACTCTATCTATATCTCCCTCTCCTCTCTATCCTCCCCTTAACCCCTTAACCCCTCTCTCCATCACTCTATCCATATCTCTATCCTTCTCTCCTCTCTATCCTCCCCTCAACCCCCCCTCTCCATCACTCTATCCATATCTGTCTATCCCTCTCTCCATCACTCTATCCATATCTCTCTCTCCTCTCTATCCTCCCCTTACCCCTCTCTCGTGACTCTATCCATATCTCCCTCTCCTCTCTATCCTCCCCTTAACCCCTCTCTCCATCACTCTATCCATATCTCTCTATCCTTCTCTCCTCTCTATCCTCCCCTCAACCCCCCCTCTCCATCACTCTATCCATATCCCTCTATCCCTCTCACCATCATTCTATCCATATCTCCCTCTCCTCTCTATCCTCCCCTTACCCCCTCTCTATCTATATCCCTATATGTCCTCTATCAGCTACGCACCCCTCTCTAGCCCCCTCCCTCCATACATAGTACTGACCTCCTTTTCCCCCTGTCTGGAAACTAGCTCTACTCGGACTTGAGGCTTGGCTAACTACTGTAGGCAGTTTCCAGTGTTGGGTAGTTAGTTGTGTACTGGTCTGGTAGAGGCTGACAGCAGTATTTCAGCTGGCTAATTTATCCTCTCTCATTGACTGGGTTTGTAATGTGGAGCTAATCTGCTGCTGACACACACACATACACACACGCACATACAGTGCCTTGCGAAAGTATTCGGCCCCCTTGAACTTTGCGACCTTTTGCCACATTTCACGCTTCAAACGTAAAGATATAAAACTGTATTTTTTTGCGAAGAATCAACAACAAGTGGGACACAATCATGAAGTGGAACGACATTTATTGGATATTTCAAACTTTTTTAACAAATCAAAAACTGAAAAATTGGGCGTGCAAAATTATTCAGACCCTTTACTTTCAGTGCAGCAAACTCTCTCCAGAAGTTCAGTGAGGATCTCTGAATGATCCAATGTTGACCTAAATGACTAATGATGATAAATACAATCCACCTGTGTGTAATCAAGTCTCCGTATAAATGCACCTGCACTGTGATAGTCTCAGAGGTCCGTTAAAAGCGCAGAGAGCATCATGAAGAACAAGGAACACACCAGGCAGGTCCGAGATACTGTTGTGAAGAAGTTTAAAGCCGGATTTGGATACAAAAAGATTTCCCAAGCTTTAAACATCCCAAGGAGCACTGTGCAAGCGATAATATTGAAATGGAAGGAGTATCAGACCACTGCAAATCTACCAAGAACTGGCCGTCCCTCTAAACTTTCAGCTCATACAAGGAGAAGACTGATCAGAGATGCAGCCAAGAGGCCCATGATCACTCTGGATGAACTGCAGAGATCTACAGCTGAGGTGGGAGACTCTGTCCATAGGACAACAATCAGTCGTATATTGCACAAATCTGGCCTTTATGGAAGAGTGGCAAGAAGAAAGCCATTTCTTAAAGATATCCATAAAAAGTGTTGTTTAAAGTTTGCCACAAGCCACCTGGGAGACACACCAAACATGTGGAAGAAGGTGCTCTGGTCAGATGAAACCAAAATGGAACTTTTTGGCAACAATGCAAAACGTTATGTTTGGCGTAAAAGCAACACAGCTCATCACCCTGAACACATCATCCCCACTGTCAAACATGGTGGTGGCAGCATCATGGTTTGGGCCTGCTTTTCTTCAGCAGGGACAGGGAAAATGGTTAAAAGTGATGGGAAGATGGATGGAGCCAAATACATGACCATTCTGGAAGAAAACCTGATGGAGTCTGCAAAAGACCTGAGACTGGGACGGAGATCTGTCTTCCAACAAGACAATGATCCAAAACATAAAGCAAAATCTACAATGGAATGGTTCAAAAATAAACATATCCAGGTGTGCTTCTACACCTGCATTGCTTGCTGTTTGGGGTTTTAGGCTGGGCTTCTGTACAGCACTTTGAGATATCAGCTGATGTACGAAGGGCTATATAAATAAATTTGATTTGATTTGATTTGATTTAGAATGGCCAAGTCAAAGTCCAGACCTGAATCCAATCGAGAATCTGTGGAAAGAACTGAAAACTGCTGTTCACAAATGCTCTCCATCCAACCTCACTGAGCTCGAGCTGTTTTGCAAGGAGGAATGGGAAAAAATGTCAGTCTCTCAATGTGCAAAACTGATAGAGACATACCCCAAGCGACTTACAGCTGTAATCGCAGCAAAAGGTGGCGCTACAAAGTATTAACTTAAGGAGGCTGAATAATTTTGCACGCCCAATTTTTCAGTTTTTGATTTGTTAAAAAAGTTTGAAATATCCAATAAATGTCGTTCCACTTCATGATTGTGTCTCACTTGTTGTTGATTCTTCACAAAAAAATACAGTTTTATATCTTTATGTTTGAAGCCTGAAATGTGGCAAAAGGTCGCAAAGTTCAAGGGGGCCGAATACTTTCGCAAGGCACTGTATATATATATATATATATATATATATATATATATAGCTCATTGAGTGAGTTGAGTGAGTCTTAGTGGCAGCATCGGTCTGTGGTGGCATGTAGACAGCTACGATACAGATGAAAACTCAAGGTAGATAGTGTGGTCTACAGCTTACCATGAGATACTTTACCTCAGGTGAGCAAAACCTTTAGACTTCCTTAGATATCGTGCACCAGCTGTTTACACATATACATAGACCCACACCCCTTCTCTTACCACAGGCTGCTGTTCTATCCTACCGATACAGTGTTAAACCACCAGCTGTGTGTTGTTCATGTCGTCGTTTAGCCACGACTCGGTAAAACATAAGATATTCCAGTTTTTAATGTCCCGTTGGTAGTTTAATCTTTAATCTTGTAGGTCATCGATTTTATTTTCCAATGATTGCATGTTTGCCAATAAAACGGATGGCAGTGGGGTTTTACTCACTCTGCTACGAATTCTCAGAAGGGAGCCCGACCTCCGCCCCCTTTTTCTGTGTCTTCTCATCATGCAAATGACAGGGATTTGGGCCTGTTCCCGGGAAAGCAGTATATCCTTCACGTCAGACTCGTTAAAGGAAAAAGCTTCTACCAGTTCATGGTGAGTAATCGCTGTTCTGAAGTTATTTTCGGTCATAAGAGATGGTAGCAGCAACATTATGTACAAGATAAGTAAGAAAATAAGTTGCAAAAAAGCAAACAAAATAACACAGTTGGTTCGGAGGACGTAGAACGTCTCTGACGCCGTCCTACTGCTGGGTGTCCAAGCTGTGTGCTAGTAGGTTAAACAGACACCTCGGTGCATTCAGCATGTCAACACTTCTTACAAAAACAAGAAGTGAATAAGTCAAACATGCATATTGTTAATGCCAGCTCTTCGTGTACATTTCAGGGCCAGCCGTGCTTTCTCTGTTCTGAGCCACTTGTAATTTTCAGAGCTCCCTCTTTGTGGCACCTGACCACACGACTGAACAGTGCACATTTCAGTGTACATTTTTAGTTTTTGAAATATTCAGGACTAACTTATTCCTTTACACCCATTCTGAAACTAACTGCAGCTCTTTAAGTGTTGCAGTGATTTCACCGCTGTAGTAGCTGGCGTGTAGTGGTGAGTCATCTGCACACATAGAAACATTGGCTCAAAGCCAGTGGTATGTCATTAGTAAAGATTGAAAAGAGTAACAGGCCAAGACAGCTGCCCTGGGAAATTCCTGATTCTACCTGGATTATGTTGGAGAGACTTCCATTAAAGAACACCCTCTGTGTTCTGTTAGACAGGTAACTCTTTATCCACAATATAGCAGGGGGTATAAAGCCATGACACACATGTTTTTCCATCAGCAGACTGATCGATAATGTCAAAAGCTGCACTACAGTCCAACCAAACAGCCCCCACAATCTTTTCATCATCAGTTTCTCTCAGGCAATCATCAGTCATTTGTGTAAGTGCCGTGCTTGTTGAATGTTCTTCACTATGAATGATATCAATTTGTTTACAGTAAAATAGTATTGTATCATGTCAAACTTAAGCTTAGATTGAAGATATGGCAAATAGGAGTGGCAATATCATCTGCTATTATCCTCAGTAATTTTCCATCCAAATTGTCAGACCCTTGTCATTGTTGACAGACAACAATACTATTTTTCACCTCTTTCACACTCACTTTACGGTATTGAAAATGACAATGCTTGTCTTTCATAATTAGATCAGTTCTACTTGGATGTGTAGTGTTAGTTGCTGGCATGTCATGCCTAAGTTTGAAAAACAAATGAAACTAGTTGGTAATATCAGTGGGTTTTGTGAGGAATAAGCCATCTGATTCAATGAATGATGGTGCTGAATGATGGAGTTTCTTTTTGTTCATTTTTTTAAAAGCTTTTTACTATCATTCTTTATATCATTTGTCTTTGTTTCATAGTACAGTTTCTTCTTTTTGTTCAGTTTAGTCACACGATTTCTCAATGTGCCAGTCAGTTGGGCTGCCAGACTTATTTGCCATACCTTTTGCCTCATACTGCTCAACCATACAACATTCCTCATCAATACATGGGTTTTTTACAGTAATGTTCTTAATGGGTGCGTGCTTATTAGTAACTGGAATAAGCAATGTCATAAATGTGTCAGTTGCAGTGTCTGGTTGCTCCTCATTACATACAGACCAATAAATATTCTTTACATCAACAGCATAAATCCCTACAAAACGTATTGTATGACCTCGTTAACACTAAATTAGGCCCATCCTTTGGAACTTTGGTTTCCCTAGACATGGCTACTATATTGTGATCACTACATCCAATGGATTTGGATACTGCTTTAAAGCACATTTCTGTAGCATTAGAATAGAGTAGATGTGATAAATACATGTTGATGATTTCATTCCTGTGCTGTTGGTAACTAGCATGATAGATTGACTAAGAACCTGAACCAGGTTGTAGACACTGGTTACAGTTTGAAGCTTTTTCTTGAGTTTGCAGCTTGATGAAAACCAGTCAATATTTTTTTTTTAACTAAAAATATACATTTTTGTTGATATCACGTACATTATCAAGCATTTCACAAATGTTAAAAATAAAATACAATAAAATTGTATTGGTCACATACACATGGTTAGCAGATGTTATTGTGAGTGTAGCAAAATGCTTCTGCTTCTAGATCTGACAGCAGTATCTAACAGGTAATATCTAACCATTTCACAACAAACTTAATATCTAACAAATTCCACAACAAAACCTAATACACACAATCTAGTAAAGGAATGGGATGAGAATTTAAAATATATGGATGAGCAGTGACAGAGCGGCTAAGATGCAATAGATAGTAAAGAATAGATAGTGAAGGATACAGTATACAGTATATACAGTGGGCTCCAAAATTACTGGCAATGCACAAACAATACTTAAAATATAAACAATATAATTATTGAGAGAAACTCAAAATACCAACATGAGAAATACTGTCCTTTATTCATGTTCCAATGGAACCAACCAAAATCGTACAATTATTTAATACAAAATACATTTTTACCAAAATCAAGGTTTCATAATTATTGGCACTCCTCATTTAGTACTTAGTGCCACCACCTCTGGCAAGGACAACAGCATGGAGTCTTTTCCTGTAATGTTTGACCAGGTTAAGGAACACATTTGGAGGGATTTTTGACCATTCCTCTATGCAGATCCTACGGCCAAGTCCCAGCCTTCTGGCAGAGGCAACCAGACTGTCAGCCAAAATTGCCTGATACTTGGTAGAATTCATTATGCCATCAATCTGGAATTAAAACAGCCCCAAAACATCACTGACCCCCTCCATATTTCACCGTGTGTATGAGGTGCCTCTCCTTGTATGCATCTCTGTTTCATCGTGGGTATGAGGTGCCTCTCCTTGTATGCATCTCTGTTTCACCGTGGGTATGAGGTGCCTCTCCTTGTATGCATCTCTGTTTCATCGTGGGTATGAGGTGCCTCTCCTTGTATGCATCTCTGTTTCACCGTGGGTATGAGGTGCCTCTCCTTGTATGCATCTCTGTTTCATCGTGGGTATGAGGTGCCTCTCCTTGTATGCATCTCTGTTTCATCGTGGGTATGAGGTGCCTCTCCTTGTATGCATCTCTGTTTCATCGTGGGTATGAGGTGCCTCTCCTTGTATGCATCTCTGTTTCACCGTGGGTATGAGGTGCCTCTCCTTGTATGCATCTCTGTTTCATCGTGGGTATGAGGTGCCTCTCCTTGTATGCATCTCTGTTTCATCGTGGGTATGAGGTGCCTCTCCTTGTATGCATCTCTGTTTCATCGTGGGTATGAGGTGCCTCTCCTTGTATGCATCTCTGTTTCATCGTGGGTATGAGGTGCCTCTCCTTGTATGCATCTCTGTTTTGACGCCAAACATGCCGATGCTGTATGTGACCATAACATTCAGTTTTGGTCTCATCTGACCAGAGCACCTTCTTCCAGTTATAATTTAAATGACGTTTGGCGAACTCCAAGCGCTTGCATCTGTGTCTTGGGGTCAGAAAGGGCTTTCTTCTGGCAACCCTTCCAAAGAGCCTTTTGAATTTTCTAATAATTGCCCTGACAGTGCTCAGCGGTATATTCAATCATTTGTGGATCTTCTTGGAGCCATTACCAGATTTATGAAGGTCTACGAACATCTGTCTCTTTTAAACTGCCAGTTCTTTTCTTTTCTTCATGGTGTTGGATGACAAAGGGATATTGCATGCGTGTTACCTCATTTTTTTTATACCCTAGTGAAAAAGGAAGTGATGTAATGGCTCAATATAGTTCCTTAACACTTAGATAAACTTAAGTGGAATTTAATTCCTGGTTTAATTTTGGTAGATGTTATTTACAATAATCTTGAAGGGTGCCATTAATTGTGATTAATCCGATTAATCGGAATGGCTGATTAATTAGGGCCGATTTCAAGTTTTCATAACAATCTGGAATCGGTATTTTTGGACACCAATTTGCCTATATATATATATATATATATATATATTTTTTTTTTTACACCTTTATTTAACTAGGAAAGTCAGTTACGAACACATTCTTATATTTAATGACAGCCTACGAACTGTGGGCTAACTGCCTTGTTCAGGGGTAGAACAACATATTTTTACCATGTCAGCTCGGGGATTCGTTTTTGCAACCTTACGGTTACTAGTCCAATGCTCTAACCACCTGCCTTACATTGCACTCCACGAGGAGCCTGCGTGGCAGGCTGACTACCTGTTACGCGAGGGCAGCAAGAAGCCAAGGTAAGGTATGCTAGCTAGCATTAAACTTATCTTATAAAAAAACAATCAATCTTAACATAATCACTAGTTAACTGCACATGGTTGATGATATTACTAGTTCATCTAGCGTGTCCTGCGTTGCATATAATCAATGCGGTGCTTGTTAGTTTCTCATTGAATCACAGCCTACTTCGCCAAACGGGTGATGATGTAACAAGCGCATTGGCGAAAAAAGCACTATCGTTGCACCAATGTACCTAACCATAAACATTAATGCATTTCTTTAAAATCAATACACAAGTATATATTTTTAAACCTGCATATTTAGTTAATATTGCCTGCTAACATGAATTTCTTATAACTAGGAAAATTGTCACTTCTCTTGCGTTCCGTGCAAGCAGTAGTTGTATATGCAGCCGTTTGGGCCGCCTGGGTCATTGCGAACTGTGTGAAGTCCATTTATTCCTAACAAAGGCCGCAATTAATTTGCCAGAATTGTACATAATTATGACATAACATTCAAGGTTGTACAATGTAACAGCAATATTTACATTTAGGGATGCCATCCGTTAGATAAAATACGGAACGGTTCCGTATTTCACTGAAAGAATAAACGTTTTATTTTCTAAATTAGAGTTTCCGGATTTGACCATATTAATGACCTAAGGCTCGAATTTCTGTGTGTTATTATGTTATAATTATATTTGATATTTGATAGAGCAGTCTGAGTGAGCAGCAGCAGGCTCGTAAGCATTCATTCAAACAGCACTTTCGTGCGTTTGCCAGCAGCTCTTCGCAATGCTTCAAGCATTGCGCTGTTTATTACTTCAAGCCTATCAACTCCCGAGATTAGGCTGGTGGAACCGATGTGAAATGGCTAGCTAGTTAGTGGGGTGCGTGCTAATAGCATTTCAAGCGTCACTCGCTCTGAGACTTGGAGTAGTTGTTCCCCTTGCTCTACAAGGGCCACGGCTTTTGTGGAGCGATGGGTAACGATGCTTCGAGGGTGGCTGTTGTCGATGTGTTCCTGGTTCGAGCCCAGGTAGGGGCGAGGAGAGGGACGGAAGCTATACTGTTAAACTGGCAATACTAAAGTGCCTATAAGAACATCCAATAGTCAAAGGTATATGAAATACAAATGGTATAGAGAGAAATAGTCCTATAATTCCTATAATAACCTCAACCTAAAACATCTTACCTGGGAATATTAAAGACTCATGTTAAAAGGAATCACCAGCTTTCATATGTTCTCATGTTCTGAGCAAGGAACTTAAACTTTAGCTTTTTTACATGGCACATATTGCACTTTTACTTTCTTCTCCAACACTTTGTTTTTGCATTATTTAAACCAAATTGAACATGTTTCATTATTTATTTTAGGCTAAATTGATTTGATTGATGTATTATATTAAGTTAAAATAAAAGTGTTCATTCAGTATTGTTGTAATTGTCATTATTACAAATAAATAAATACATACTTTTTTTTTAATCGTCCGATTAATCGGTATTGGCTTTTTTGGGTCCTCCAATAATCAGTATCGGCGTTAAAAAGTCATAATCGGTCGACCTCTAATCCACATACTGACTGTTAGCACTTGGTGGTCTATAGCAGTTCCCCACAGAGAATGGGCTTTAGGTGAGGCAGATGAACCTGTAGTCATATTACTTCAACAGTATTTAACATGAGATCCTCTCTAAGCTTTACAGGAATGTGGTTCTGAATATAAACAGCACCACCTCCATCATTGACTTTTCTGTAGATGTCATAACCATGTATTGCTACCACTGTATCATCAAAGGTACTTTCTAATTGAGTTTTAGTGTCAGAATATGAATGTCATCTGTTAGTAGCAAATTATTGATTTCATGAAACTTGTTTCTTAAGCTAAATATGTTAACGTGGGCCATTTTTTAGCACTTTTCTGGGATGCTTGATTGTTTTCATTGCTTGACTGGAAAGCTTAGCAGAAGTAGACATGCTCATGTTATTTATGTTAGATGAGCTGCACACAGTGGACGTCCTACTTGGGCACACCGCCTCAGTGCTAACAGTATAACTCTGGTTCATAGGCACATGATTACTGCATACAATAGTTGTGGGATCAGCAGTATAGGCATCCTGGGAAGTTGGAGGGACATAAATCAGGCTACTTACATTGTCTACCAACACCCAGGGGATGATGTACATTTATTTTATAAAACAAGCTTTGTTTCTAGAAGGTATCAAAATTGTTAATAAATATTACCCACAGAGCTGCAAGAGTCACATAGCCAGTTATGGAGGAACAACTTGCAGCTGTATGCTTCATTTGGTATAAATTCACACAGTCAGATCCCCACAGCTCTCTCACTAAACCAGCAGTAATATGGTTCTGGATATCTACTGTAAGCAGAAGACATAGATGTGTTATCCATATAGTAATCTCTTTCCAACAAGGTGGCTTGGGTTGAGACTTAAGGATCTAGCCTGTTGTTCAGATCTAGCCTGTCAGCATTATTATTATGGTATGATACCAAAATATGCCGTTGACACAACTAAGGAACATAATGTATACCGACATGTACTGTGTAGCTTCTATATCTGGGGCTGGTAATATAAATTAGAGGTCTAGATCATGTGTGTGGCTCTTCCATTACCTGCTACCATGGTTAACAGAGGCAACCACAGCCTTGTTTTGTAGCATACCTTGGCGTGTTTTACAACCTGAAAATGGGAGTCCTCAATTTGGGCTCTGTTTGTCCCAATGACTGATGCCCACTGCAATCCCTTTTACCAGCTTGTTGTGATTATTTCTCCTCCTGAAGAGGTGACTCACTCTCGTTCCCTCGTTTTTCCTCTCCACCATCTCTCGTCCATCTATTAAACACCCTGTTTGTCACCTGGAGCATTATTAGAACCCAGACTTAATTCCCCCCCTCTATCCTCCTCCCTCCATCCAATGGTTCTTTAAGGTCAGACCACCAGACAGACAGATGGTGTGATGTTTCTTTGGCTACCTACCTGTCTGCAAGGCTTCTTATTGGATCAGAGTCACACATGATTTATGGTGATGTCAACGGCCCGAGACATTCTGGTGTCGTTGTCGTTTCATTATTCACCGTGTTTCATTCATATCCCAACCGCAGGATTTAACATCTGAAATAGTGTTTTTAACATTGGATAAAAGTAGGGACTATGGAAATATCATACACTACAGCTAAGGAACAATGGGAAAGTCATTCTGCTTTGAAAGTTGATCAACTTGTAACCCCACTTTTGATAAAATGGCCCTTGAATAGTTTTTGTTCACCTACTGGAGAGCTCTTCTTTGTCTACACCCATTCAGCATTGTTCACACCCTCTTAAGCCTTAGCCCCACCCATCTCTTTAAGGATTCACATGTGAGGCCATGTGCTAAACAGAGTGAGTATAGTAGTGTACTAAACAACCAAATATTTCAAGATGAAGGCTGGTTTATACTAGGTCTATCGACATGTCTGTAGACAGTTGTCGCAGTGACATCATGAACATTCTATTGTCGGCTGACGTCAAACTTGTCATTGTCATTATGAAAACACCAATAAACCCATACGTTTAAAAAATGAATTTAGTATATGTCAATCTAGCAAACCAGGCAACAAAAAGCAACTTTCTGAACAATATTTTGGTTCGTTTGGAGCTTGTTAGCTAGCTGGCTAACGTTAAGTTAGCTGGCTAACCAGTTAAAATAATGACCAGATCATATAGCTGACAACATCTTAACTTTAGCTAATTTGTATACATTATTACAGAAAAATAAACCCACAACAAGATAACAAGATAATTATTTACAAATGGTAAGCTAATTACAGAAAATAGCTTACGGTTAGCTTACGGTTGTCAGTGTGACGAAAATAAAAGCACGGCGTTCTAGCGGATAATTTTTTTGAACTTGAACACTGTCCACACCACACCACTGTCCACACCATGGCATCCATGACACAGAGGGAGAAGTCCCTCTGTGTCATGGATGCCATGGTTTCCCTTAGTTTGAAGATGTAATCCAGAGACAGGTGTTTTATACAACAGCCTTTTGTGTGTTCTCTTTTTGACTCCGTCGCATATTTGCAATCAAACAGCCACATTTCCTCGTTCTCCTTAGCTATTATACTCTGCTTCCACCGGGCATTCCACTGATTTCAAAACTCGGCCCTCCAGAAGGTGGAGAGCAACACTTTTGCATTTCTTCGTGGTATTTAAAAAAAATATATATTCTGCATTAGAAAGGATTACCTACACATACTAAGCGTCTCATGTTACATGGCAGACCAGTCTGAACTCATCTATTGGCATGTCCAGGCCATCCATTATCTCAGCCAATCATGGCTAGTGGGAAGGTTCCTGTCTGTTTCCATAGTTACAGATGGCATACAAGTTTGTTATTAAGGCACATGAACGTTCCAGAAAGCATTTCTGCCAAAATACGCAATTTGATTAAAAAAATAATGTTTATGTTCAAATGCTTCTCATGTGAAGTAGTGACGTGCGACATATGCCTACTCACAAATCAGCACTGTTTAATTACTCAATAGATAAATGACCAGCATTTTTGATGAATGAGGATCCTTCTCAAGGAGGAAAGGGCAGAAACATCAAGAATCCTGAAGTTGTATTCAAAATGTGACCATTTCATTATTTAGTTTTGTTCAGTGATGGCAACAAGGCTAGGGGCCCGGCTCTGACTGCATGTATGCATGTGGGTACGCAGACCTCTCATGAAGAGTATATTTTTTGTGTCCCCAAACCCCATCAACGTTGCCCATCTCTGGTCTAATTGGTGAAACAAAACAGATACTTAAATTTGCAATATGCAGAAATCTCTCCGCCATTTCCTGGTTGCAAAAATTCCAAACGTTTGCCAACATTTTAAGTTTGTGACAAAACAAGCAGTCATTGTGGAGAGAATCATTGTAACATCTAAACCACTGTGAAACATATTTTCTATAACCAAAAATATATTATTTTCTGCTGTTTGAAGCTGGTGTACAAAACTGAAAGTAAAAGACAAAAAAACGATAGAGCACATAGAACAGATCTACCGCTTCTTAGACTTGCTTTCAATGAGTGGCAGATCTATAACTGGCATTTCTATGTGAATTGGGTATTGGTCGGGTCCCCCATAAAATGACATATTCTGGCTTTAAACATGTTTGCTGTGCAAAAACAATGTTATTTTCAACATACAGAGTTTGCTGGATGCCAACATACTGTATGTACCTATAGGAGTATGTCGCTCTCTACATCCATCAGCAGCCAGGCCTGAGTCAGAGAGAGTGGGAGGAGGAGAGGAGAGGAGGAAGAGAGGGGGAAGAGGAATAGAGGAATGAGAGGTAGAGGAGAGGAGAGGAGGATGAGAGGTAGAGAAGAGAGGAGGAAGAGAGGGATGAGAGGTAGAGAGGAGAGGAGAGGAGGAAGAGAGGCATGAGAGGTAGAGAGGAGAGGAGAGGAATGAGAGGTAGAGAGGAATGAGAGTTAGAGAGGAGGAGAGGAGAGGAGGAAGAGATGAATGAGAGGAGGAAGAGAAGAGGAATGAGAGATAGAGAGGAGTGAGAGGTAGAGAGGAATGAGAGGTGGAGAGGAGGTAGAGAGGAATGAGAGGTAGAGAGGAGGTAGAGAGGAATGAGAGGTAGAGAGGAGAGGAGGAAGAGAGGAAGGAGAGGAGAGGAGGAAGAGAGGAATGAGAGGAGGAAGAGAGGAGAGGAGGAAGAGAAGAGGAATGCGAGGTAGAGAGGAATGAGAGGTAGAGGGAGAGTAGGAAGAGAGGAATGAGAGGTGGAGAGGGGAGGAGGAAGAGAGGAATGAGAGGTAGAGAGGAGAGGAATGAGAGGTAGAGAGGAGAGGAGAGGGATGAGAGGTAGAAAGGAGGAGAGGATAGGAGGAAGAGATGAGAGGAGAGGAGGAAGAGAGGAATGAGAGGAGGAAGAGAAGAATGAGAGGTAGAGAGGAGGAAGAGAGGAATGAGAGGTAGAGAGGAGAGGATAGGAGGAAGAGAGGTAGAGAGGAGGAAGAGAGGAATGAGGGGAGGAAGAGAAGAGGAATGTGAGGTAGAGAGGAATGAGAGGTAGAGAGGAATGAGAGGTAGAGAGGAGAGGAGGTAGAGAGGAATGAGAGGTGGAGAGGAGGAAGAGAGGAATGAGAGGTAGAGAGGAATGAGAGGTAGAGAGGAATGAGAGTTAGAGAGGAATGAGAGGTAGTGATGAGAGGAGAGGAGGAAGAGAGGAATGAGAGGAGGAAGAGAAGACGAATGAGAGGTAGAGAGGGATGAGAGGAAGAGAGGAGGTAGAGAGGAAGGAGAGGAGGAAGAGAGGAATGAGAGGAATGAGAGGAGGTAGCGAGGTTTGAGAGGAGGAAGAGAGGAAGGAGAGGAATGAGAGGTGGAGAGGAGATGAGGAATGAGAGGAGGTAGAGAGGAATGAGAGGAATGAGAGGAGGAAGAGAGGAATGAGAGGAAGAGAGGAATGAGAGGAGGAAGAGAGGAATGGGAGGAGGAAGAGAGGAATGAGAGGAGGTAGAGAGGAATGAGAGGAGGAAGAGAGGAATGAGAGGAGGCAGAGAGGAATGAGAGGAGGTAGAGAGGAATGAGAGGAGGAAGAGAGGAATGAGAGGAGGAAGAGAGGAATGAGAGGAATGAGAGGAGGAAGAGAGTAATGAGAGGAGGTAGAGAGGAATGAGAGGAGGTAGAGCGGAATGAGAGGAATGAGAGGTAGATAGGAGAGGAATGAGAGGAGGAAGAGAGGAATGAGAGGAGGTAGAGAGGAATGAGAGGAGGTAGAGAGGAATGAGAGGAGGAAGAGAGGAATGAGAGGTAGATAGGAGAGGAATGAGAGGAGGAAGAGAGGAATGAGAGGAATGAGAGGAGGAAGAGAGGAGGAAGCGAGTAATGAGAGGAGGTAGAGAGGAATGAGAGGAGGTAGAGAGGAATGAGAGGAATGAGAGGTAGATAGGAGAGGAATGAGAGGAGGAAGAGATGAATGAGAGGAGGTAGAGAGGAATGAGAGGAGGTAGAGAGGAATGAGAGGAGGTAGAGAGGAATGAGAGGAATGAGAGGTAGATAGGAGAGGAATGAGAGGAATGAGAGGAGGAAGAGAGGAATGAGAGGAGAAAGAGAGGAATGAGAGGAGTAAGAGAGGAATGAGAGGAGGTAGAGAGGAATGAGAGGAGGAAGAGAGGAAGAGAGGAATGAGAGGAGAGGAATGAGAGGAGGTAGAGAGGAATGAGAGGTAGAGAGGAATGAGAGGTAGATAGGAGAGGAATGAGAGGAGGAAGAGATGAATGAGAGGAGGTAGAGAGGAATGAGAGGAGGTAGAGAGGAATGAGAGGAGGTAGAGAGGAATGAGAGGAATGAGAGGTAGATAGGAGAGGAATGAGAGGAATGAGAGGAGGAAGAGAGGAAGAGAGGAATGAGAGGAATGAGAGGAGGAAGAGAGGAATGAGAGAAGAGGAATGAGAGGAGGTAGAGAGGAATGAGAGGAGGTAGAGAGGAATGAGGGGAATGAGAGGAGGAAGGGAGGAATGAGAGGAGGAAGAGAGGAATGAGATGAATGAGAGGTAGATAGGAGAGGAATGAGAGGAATGAGAGGAGGTAGAGAGGAATGAGAGGAGGTAGAGAGGAATGAGAGGAATGAGAGGTAGATATGAGAGGAGGAAGAGAGGAATGAGAGGAATGAGAGGAGGAAGTGAGGAATGAGAGGAGGTAGAGAGGAATGAGAGGAGGTAGAGAGGAGAGGAATGAGAGGAGGCAGAGAGGAATGAGAGGAGGTAGAGAGGAATGAGAGGAGGAAGAGAGGAATGAGAGGAGGTAGAGAGGAATGAGAGGAGGAAGCGAGGAATGAGAGGAGGTAGAGAGGAATGAGAGGAGGTAGAGAGGAATGAGAGGAGAAAGCGAGGAATGAGAGGAGGTAGAGAGGAATGAGAGGAGGTAGAGAGGAATGAGAGGTAGATATGAGAGGAGGAAGAGAGGATATGAGAGGAGGAAGAGAGGATATGAGAGGAGGAAGAGAGGAATGAGAGGAGGTAGAGAGGAATGAGAGGAGGAAGCGAGGAATTAGAGGAGGTAGAGAGGAATGAGAGGAGGTAGAGAGGAGAGGAAATGGTCGCTGCTGTATCTACCTCTGTTTTATTGTTTGGACAGCTTGTTATTGCAGTACCACTGCCCCTGTTGTAAGATGGATGACCACTATCCTCTCCTACCCCCTCAATCTCAAACTAAAAGACAACCAAACCCCAACAGATAACATTTACTATCCACATTAACCCTCTGCAGCCATGTTGTATAGAAATGACACCTATTCCTTATAGTGCACTACTTTTGACCAGGGCCATATACCCTACTCTGGTAAAAGAAATGCACTATAGTGGTAATTGGGTGCCATTTGGGACACAGACCATAGTGATAGTGTAACTGTTTTGATGCCATTGGTTGATGATATTTCACCTGGCTTTATTGACCTGGCTGTAACTCTGGCTGTGAAAGGCCTGGCTGCCAGTACTTTAAGGTAGGTCTGGCTGTTCTCAGGTTCCTACTGACGATGCTGTTGTCACTCGTGTTATATTTACACTTGCTCTAATTGGCTATCACTGGAGTCAGCAGAGTGGAACCATCTGCCAAGCCAGACTTCAGATCCCTTTACCCCCCAAAGTGATAGTTTTCTAGGAGGAGAGGTTGGGCCGTGCCCCTAATAAGACAAACCACCACCTCTAACCCCTCTTCCTCTGCCTAGTAGTTTCCACGTCTACTGTAACAGCCCAAATATCAAGCATGATATGAGGGGAATCAGTGGCAGAGTATGAGAGAGAGAGGGAAGGAGAGATGGTGTGAGATGTAGGGAGGAAAAGAGATTGAACTTTGTTATTTTTTCTTTGACAACCTTTGAATTTCCTCAACTGTTCCCCTGTTCCCCTCCTGTTGTTTTTATACTTTTTAATTTAAATGATTCGTTACTCACACAGACGTTTGTTAGACATGGTATTATTTATCTTCTTCTTTTTTCATTGTTGGGAAGTCAGCATTTTGCTGTTAATCTACTACACCTGTTGTTTACGAAGCATGTAACAAATGAAATGTGATTTGATGTTTTTATCCTGCGTGGTGGCTGGGAAAGGTGGAGATGTTTAAGCCTGTTATTGACGTCTTCTCATGTTAGGAGCCATGATGGCTGATAATTTAACGGTTGGTAGGTCTGCCTCTGGTCACAAACTGCATTAAGTATTGACTTCAAAGCCTTGAAGAAGTAGTTCACTCTTATACAACTTCTTGTTAGATGGTTCCTCACCCTGAAAGTAGTCTACTGGCCAAGATAAACTGTAATCTATGGTTCAGTATTCTTTAAACAGCCATTACTAAAAATCTATTGAAGTGATGGGGGCATGTGAGCATATGTTTTTTTTAAATGGCCAAGTAACAGCAAAACAAATGTGGAGTTGATTTTGAAGAAAAAAATATTTTATATGCTCACATTCTGTAACGTCGAAATGGGTAGACCCAAGGTGCAGTGTGATTTGGGTGCATCATATTTTATTAAAATGTGAACCAGCAACAAAACAATAAAGAGAAACAAACGAACGTACAGCCTTGTAGTGCTCAAAAGCAACAATACAAAAACAAGATCCCACAAACAACAGGTGGGAAAAGGCTGCCTAAATATAATCCCCAATCAGAGACAAGGATAGACAGCTGCCTCTGATTGGGAACCATACCAGGCCAACATAGAAATACAAAAACTAGACTACAGATAGAAATAATAAACTAGAACACCCCCCAGTCACACCCTGACCTACTCCACCATAGAAAATAAAGGCTTTTTATGGTCAGGACGTGACACATTCCCCCATCACATCCATTGATTTGTAGCTAGTGGTGTCTAAAGTTAGCTGGAGATTGTAATGGCTGTTTAAAGAGAACTGAATGATGGATTACAGTTGCTCCTGGCCAATAGACTACTTTCAGGGTGAACCATCTAATATCTAATTTCAGGGTGAACCATCTAATATCAAGCTGTAAAATAGTAAACTACTCCTTTAATGCGTTATCGATGAAGCTCCTCTCATCCTCTCCTCGCTCCTCTCTGCTGACATATCAGGGCTGAAAGTCACAGCACTATTAAACACCAACTTAAAACAAGTCAGCAAGAAACACCTACATGGGCTAACCATGTTAATTAGCCTTTTATGCATCATCCTACCAGTCAAGGACACATTGGTGTTTGTTTCAGATGAGTGCAGCTGCTCTAAAGGCTGTGAAAGGTGAAATCAATCCTAATGAATAGTAATACCAACTTCATCCTCATCATAAAAACATTCCCTGTAGTCCAAGAGCCAGTTGAGTTGTGTGCACAAGCCTCGTTTAGTTATGACACTTATAGACATTTAAAAAAACGTGTTTTCCTGACTGTTTCACCACGGTGAAGGAAGCCAACACAAATGATGGGGAGTCACATTGAGCCTGCAGCAACTGCAAGCGTGATCCTCGTCTTGTAGAATCACAAGACGCAGCGTCAGAGGCCTTCACATGAACTACGTCGCTGTAGAACATCGGTGAATTGACGATAAAAAATAGATCTATATAAAACATGACATACGTATATATAGATAGATAATAGTATAAAACATGTTGTCTTCTGCAACACCCCACCTTACCAACTGTCTTCCAGGAAGTAAGGAAGGAGCCTTTGCTTGTGAGAGCCAGAACATAGGAGCAGGATCTCCTGTTTCTGTAGCATCCGGGATAAGGATGCTGGGCTACCGGTGGGCTCTACTCCCAATCTATCTCCTTAATGCTGAGTGTCAAGCAGAGAGGCATCAGGTCCCATTTTTACTGTCTTTGGTATGACTCAGCCAGGGATCGAACTCCCAACCTTCCAATCTCAGGTTGGACACTCTAACCACAAGGTCACTGAACTGTCTTCCAGACCTGGGTTCAAATACTTCACCTGTGCTGATTGAGCCAATAGTCCCAAACCTGTAAAGCCAATCAGACACTCCTGGCAGGCTAAACCAAACGCTCAAAGTATATGAACAATTTCAAATACAATTTGAAGCCAGGTCTGACATACCTCCCTTTACCAGCTGGTTGTCAGCAGAGAGAGAGAGTTAATAGATGAGCTTTATAAACTTCTTAATTAAAAGGACAACATCTGTATGTCCCTTTAAAACAATCCAGCACCAATGTCCCTGGTTAAACAGTAAACCCAGGGACGTTGGTACTGGCAACTCCATCAATCAGACACTTAAACCAAATAATGAAGGTGTAGATCTCAGCCTGACCGACATGCTAAAAGGGCCTGTTCCCCTGGCCCCCACAGAGGTGTGTGCGCGCGCCTGTGAGTGAGCGAGAGAGGTGTTGTGATTTAGTTTTATGGTACAGACACTATAGCTCCAGTCTCTAGCAGTAGTGTTTACACTGGCAGATTGCATGCATACTTATTCCCAGTCGAATATAATATTTGATATATATATATATATATATATACCATTTAGCAGATGCTTTTATCCAAAGCAACTTATTCATGTGCATACATAACATCACAGTGGCAACATCACATTTATCATCAACCAAATCACAATACATTGACCCCCCCTCTTTTATACTGCTACTACTCGCTATTTATTATCACTTTACAAATGACCTCAGCTAACCTGTACCCCCGCACATGCCCCCTGTACCCCCGCACATGCCCCCTGTACCCCCACACATGCCCCCTGTACCCCCGCACATGCCCCCTGTACCCTCGCACATGCCCCCTGTATATAGTCTCGTTATTGTTATGTCATTTTCTTGTTACTTTTTGATGTCTTTTTTTCCCACTTTAGTTTATTTAGTAAATATGTTCTTAACTCTATTTCTTGAACTGAGTTATTGATTAAGGGCTTGTAAGCATTTCACTGTAATGTCTAGACCTGTTGTATGTGACAAATACAATTTGATTTGATATTGAATACTGATACGAGAATCAACATTGGTCAACCATCAATCAAACGTACAGGCCATCAGCTGCTGAAAGGTCGGAGGTGGAGGCCGCTCATTGGCTTTTCGTCAGAGTGTGTTCACACAACCAATGAGGGCTGGGTTCATTCCTGCTTAATGGGGGTCAGGGCTTGGAGAGGACATCATACCTGGAACTCATTGATTGGCCAATTCTTGTTTTACCAAGGAGGCACTTGGGGTCCTTCATGTACTGTGTCTGCATAACCTGTTGTTCAGTAAACCATTCAGTAACCTTGTATTTAAACTATAAACTTACCTTGTATTTAAAACTATACAAAACCATGACCTTATGAGGAAAGTCTTCCTGCTATTTTCATCATTTGTTTTTCTGGCACAATGATCATAGTTTATTTATTTTATTTAACCTTTATTTAACTCGGCATAACAGTTAAGAACACATGTTTATTTATGATGACTGCCTACCCCAGCCCTGGATGACGCAGGGCCAATTGTGCGCCGCCCTATGGGACTCCCAATCACGTCCGGATGTGATACAGCCTGGATTTGAACCAGGGACTGTAGTGACACCTCTTGCACTGAGATGCAGTGCGTTAGACCGCTGCACCACTCGGGAGTCCTGAATAATTAAATAGGACTGTATCTGCAGAACAGAAAAGGTCTTTTTTCTTAACGTGTCGGTGCTGCTGCCATTATATTTCTTAGGGAGTTGAGTTGAGAACAAAGACTACCAAGCATCTGTCTCTGAATGAATGAATAGCTGTAGGAATGTTTTATTTCTTCAATTGAATCAACAATATGCATAACTGAAGGCCGAAGGAACTGAACGGTTATTGTGCTGTGTAACTTTTCCCTGCCTTAGAGGATGCAGGGCATAGGTTTGTGAGGGCCGGTGGGTTAGGCTTGTAGGCAGTCAGTCATTGTAGGCGGTCAGTCGGTCACCATAGAGCTTTCACCTGTCCTTCATGTTTTCAGATCAGTGCAGAATCTGATGAAGGAGAGGAGAAAAGGAGAAGTCATGTTAGACTATTGAGATGCACCCCATGTCCAAGCCAACCTCCATTGGAGCGTGAGGCGTGGTGGTACGGCAGACAGTTTGTGATTAAGATGTGTTTTCCCTGGTTGAAAGGGCCTTCATGGGACCCAGTCAGACATCCCTCCCCGGCTGGCTGTACATGTCTTGATGAGATGTGGCAGAGGCCCTATAACCCAGCTAATGTCCTTCTCTGCAGTACACAACAGTCTCATGAGGTATTCTTTCCATTTTAATATTGAGATGAAATATAGGTCATGATACTATGTTTACAATACAGTTCTAACTCCTCCTCATCTCCTTAACTTTGGGCATGGCATATTGAGTGTGAGTTAATGCAAAGCCGTGTAGTTATAGTGAGAGCAGGGCAACTATCACATGGGTCATAAACTTCTCATTAACCTTGAGAATTAAGAAACCTTGATTTAATTATATATATATATATATATATTTTAAATGTGATTACCATCACATCTCCTCAGACCCATCCACCTCTGGTAAAGATCAGCGTAGTGTGTTGAATGGATGTGTTAGCTAGCGTGGTTAAACCTGACTGAATGCTGTTTCACTGGTGAGCTCAGCTTTCAGTCTGGTTTGACCAGGCTGTGTCGTAGCTGTAATAAACTGCAGAATATTTAAAGGGACAAGGGGTGTCATGCACCCATTATTTTAGGGGGGGGTGTTGATGGAGAATTTGGAATTAGCAGCTTTTTCCTGCAATATATAGCATAATCATTATGCCTAACTCTATGTAGAAAAATACATATTTCTTGTTTTTATTTTTCTGCATAGGTTATGTAAGCATACCTCATTACCTGTTCAATTGTAATTTTAATTAATGATGCACATTGATTCTTTAAGAACTGTTATGCCTTTTAGTACAACTGCCACGGTATATAGTATCATAACCCAAGAATGAAAGCAATTTTTGTAGTTCCTAAAGTCTAGCAACCTTGCCAGCAGGCATGCCATCTAAGATAGCTAGACAAGCCTGAAATTGTTAATCAAATTGCTAAATGTATTACTTTACATACATACCTCCTGCGAGTCCTGCCCATCACCGGTAGCTAAAATCAAATCAAACGCTGTGTGTCACTCGACACTCCTCCTCCATGATACTCTCTGCAAGCATATCTTTGCTTTGTGATGCACCTTGGAAGGAACCACTTACTAGGGAGAGTAGTCCCCCCCCCTCCGCAAAATACTGCTGACATCTTTTTATAAATAATTATGAGAAAACGTGGGCTTCAGTTAAGTTTAGTAGTTTAGTAATGAATTTATAAAAAGAAGAAGGACATCTGAGGGGGCACGTGCCCTTGTGCCCCCAACGGGAATGACACCTCTGACAGATTAGCGTTGAGGCTTACTCCTGCACTTTTACATTCATGTTGTTCATCCTGAAATGTTGATTCATGTGTCCCTGTCAGAACTATATACATTAAATAAAAGTCCATAGTGGATGGAGAACAACACAACAGGATGTGGACGGTGCAGACAAAAACAGACATGCTTTTTTATCTAACTATCCATTAGCCTTATTGGGTTCCAAAAATACGTTTTTAATTCCATAATTGGCAGCGGGGCCCTTGCCCATTCTCTTCCAGACCAATACTGAATTACATTTTTTAAGCCCAAACAGGGTGAAAGGTTTCACTGCCGCATTACGGAATTGGCGTCTGGAGACAAAGTAATTGTCCCACCCGGGTTCTAATAGAAATGGTATTGCCGTGATCAAGTTTGGACATTATGAAGGATGACAGGTAGGATTCATTCTATGATTAAATGTACATAATGGAATGGTGGGGGCATATTGCTCTCACACTGGCCAGAGAGTTACAACAATACAACCGCTTAGCGCTCAGTCATTACACTTCCTATCACGGTTATTAGTCAGATAGTCGGCTTGGTACACCGGGTTCAGTTCTTATTTCAGCGGTCATTAGTCAGATAGTCGGCTTGGTACACCGGGTTCAGTTCTTATTTCAGCGGTCATTAGTCAGATAGTCGGCTTGGTACAGCGGGTTCAGTTCTTATTTCAGCTGTCATTAGTCAGATAGTCGGCTTGGTACACCGGGTTCAGTTCTTATTTCAGCGGTCATTAGTCAGATAGTCGGCTTGGTACACCGGGTTCAGTTCTTATTTCAGCGGTCATTAGTCAGATAGTCGGCTTGGTACACCGGGTTCAGTTCTTATTTCAGCGGTCATTAGTCAGATAGTCGGCTTGGTACACCGGGTTCAGTTCTTATTTCAGCTGTCATTAGTCAGATAGTCGGCTTGGTACACCGGGTTCAGTTCTTATTTCAGCTGTCATTAGTCAGATAGTCGGCTTGGTACACCGGGTTCAGTTCTTATTTCAGCTGTCATTAGTCAGATAGTCGGCTTGGTACACCGGGTTCAGTTCTTATTTCAGCTGTCATTAGTCAGATAGTCGGCTTGGTACACCGGGTTCAGTTCTTATTTCAGCTGTCATTAGTCAGATAGTCGGCTTGGTACACCGGGTTCAGTTCTTATTTCAGCTGTCATTAGTCAGATAGTCGGCTTGGTACAGCGGGTTCAGTTCTTATTTCAGCTGTCATTAGTCAGATAGTCGGCTTGGTACACCGGGTTCAGTTCTTATTTCAGCTGTCATTAGTCAGATAGTCGGCTTGGTACACCGGGTTCAGTTCTTATTTCAGCTGTCATTAGTCAGATAGTCGGCTTGGTACACCGGGTTCAGTTCTTATTTCAGCGGTCATTAGTCAGATAGTCGGCTTGGTACACCGGGTTCAGTTCTTATTTCAGCGGTCATTAGTCAGATAGTCGGCTTGGTACACCGGGTTCAGTTCTTATTGCAGCTGTCATTAGTCAGATAGTCGGCTTGGTACACCGGGTTCAGTTCTTATTTCAGCTGTCATTAGTCAGATAGTCGGCTTGGTACACCGGGTTCAGTTCTTATTTCAGCTGTCATTAGGTTACATTGAATATGTTCAACAATACAGAAATCTAGCTTCTTTTTTATTTAATTTAAATTTTTTGTACCGTCTTTGATGCTGACGCTAGCGACGCTGGCTTACTTACTTACTAGTCTGTTTTGGGGATTCTTGGAAAATATTCTGACACATTTGGCTGATCTCCCACTCCTCTGCAGTTGTCTTTGGTACTTTACTGTGTGTCTTCTAAATGTAGTGAGGTTTTAGACGGCTTTAGATGGAGTGAGGTTTTAAATGTTCTGAGATGTGGTGGGGGTTTAAAAGGGCTTAGATGAAAGTAAATGAACAGAATGAATTGAGACATTTTTACCTCTACAGGTTCCACATGCATCATATTATAAATCAGCCTCTCCTACCACCCCACACTTCACAGATACAGTACACATATATGTAGGAATCAGTGCGTAAAGTGATCACTAGTGACAGTACACATATACATAGGAATCAGTGTGTAAAGTGATCACTAGTGACAGTACACATATACAGTACGTAGGAATCAGTGTGTAAAGTGATCACTAGTGACAGTACAGATATACGTAGGAATCAGTGTGTAAAGTGATCACTAGTGACAGTACACATATACGTAGGAATCAGTGTGTAAAGTGATCACTAGTGACAGTACACAGCGTCTCACGGTCCTCCTTGTGGAACCAGATATCAGTTTAATCTTGTCAAATTTAAACATTATTCACTACGGCTATGTCCCTATAGACCCTGGTCAAAAGCAGTGCACTAAATAGGGAATATGGTGCTATTTGGGTCCAGCCCTAGAGTCTGTTGAAGCAAATACCTGAGTGGAATGGCCTTTCCAGTATAACTAACTGTCTCGGCTCAATTCCTTAGTGGCTTCCTATTGGAGTCTACTGTGGATGACCTCATAGGTGACATTCCAAACCTCTCCTTATAAAATGGTACGTTTGGATGCTGTTGGCTTGATATTCGTTAGTTATTCACAATAATTAATGCAAATGCCATGATGCCATAAGGCTATAATTACATACATTTCAAGTGTATGTAAAACAAATGATTTATGCAATGTTTGCGTTGCACACTGATTCACTGATTCTCAAGTGAATCAGGCTCTTTGAATGATGATCACGAGGCATTTCGTATTGGCATGTACATTGGGACGGCTTTTGATTTGATCTGTATAGTGTTTTGACTGTGAGTGTTTGTATAGTACGGTGCATAAACTAGACCCTCTATCCTACCCCAAGACAAATGAACTGAAGTGGAAGTCACTGTTTCTCTCCGTTGATGCCCCTAGCAGACAGGCACTAATTTACACACTCTGAATATTTGTTAAACTGGTTAATTATCATTTGTCTCCAAGGGAAAGTGGTTGATTTGTCAGTAATGCCTCATTCTGCTGGGTTATAATAAGGGGAGTGGTGACCTCAATAGACAAGATGATGCTCAATGGGACGTTTCTGGTTCGTACTACAACGTAGATGAAGACTGTTTTTGGTTATATAAAACATTTACACATTGAGGAAACTTATCAAAGATGATAAAAATATATGTATTGTTATTTTGTTTACAAAATCTAGTTTGCTCTTCATTTTCATTGTAACATTACGATGTAGCTTCAGTAAATGATTTAAATGACCCATTTTCAGAGCTTTCTGGGCAGTTCAATGTGCTACTTTCTCTAGGCCTGATTTACTCCAATTAAACCGACATGTAACAGCTGCTTCCACAAGGCAACTATATCCCTGAATATCACAACCCAGGGGCGCATTTGCAAATATGTTTAGTTTAATTTTCCCTTAATTTCCCAAACACTTGGAGAGCCATGGAGCGAAGCCTCTGAGATTTCATGACATTTAATCCATGGTTATTAACACTTATGAAATGATGACATACTTTCATTGTGTAATTGGACATGAGGAGAACATAAGAAGAACCTAATTCTCCAAGCCTTTTACACGAGGTCAAGGTCAAGTTCATTATGCCATTTGTAGGTATTAGAAAACATACATAGGACGTGTCACATAGCAAGTCATGATACCGATATTAGCACTGATAGGTCATCATGTTCAAATCATCTATAAGTGACTTTGTTTCACAATCAATTTAACATGCTAATATTGGTACCGGGACTTGGATGGGATACGTGCCACAATTGTCAAAAATGTTAGCATTGGAAACAGGGAAACTTAACCAAAGCCTGAGTTGCTGTCCAACCTTGTCCAGAGACATCTTACACACACACGTCATTTTGACATTTGGGTGAACTATCCCTTTAAGTCGTGGACACCTGTCCTCCGCTGGTCTTTCCCTGTCACTACCTCCTTGAGGAGTCACAGCACAGTCACAGTTTCTGTGTTAGGACTTACCCTGTATCCCCTCTCCTGGCTGTGTCACAGAGTGAGGGACTGGGGGGCACTGGGTGGACAGAGGTCAGGTCACACGTCACCCAGAGTTCATCAGGCAGAGAGAGAGAGGTGTGATGTCACATAAGAACACCCATGGCCGCATTTTAATAGTATAACATGGCTTCCTCTCCTAGCCTCCTCCCCCCTTGTCTCCAGGTGAAATCAGTATGGAAGAAGCCTGCAGTAAGATTTGACGTACTGCCCTCAACAAAAATACATTTTAATATATACTATAGCGAGCTACGTATACAGTAGTGGTAATACCTTAGCTAAACCTTTACCGTAGGGACACATAGATTTCTCTATGTAAATATGCTGTTGTGATAGCTGTCCAATATTCGTTATTGTGACTACTACAGCAGCTGTTTGAAGCAGCATTGTCTATGTTCCCATAGACCTGCACAGATGAGATCCAACCATCTGTAATGGTGGATGGTGAAGGCGTTCTTCTGTAATGGTGGAGGTGAGGATGTTCTTCTGTAATGGTGGAGGTGAGGATGTTCTTCTGTAATGGTGGTGAAGGCGTTCTTCTGTAATGGTGGAGGTGAAGGCGTTCTTCTGTAATGGTGGAGGTGAGGATGTTTTTCTGTAATGGTGGAGGTGAGGATGTTCTTCTGTAATGGTGGAGGTGAAGGCATTCTTCTGTAATGGTGCAGGTGACAGCGTTCTTCTGTAATGGTGCAGGTGAAGGCGTTCTTCTGTAATGGTGGAGGTGAAGGCGTTCTTCTGTAATGGTGCAGGTGAAGGCGTTCTTTTGTAATGGAGGAGGTGAAGGCGTTCTTCTGTAATGGTGGAGGTGAAGACGTTCTTCTGTAATGGTGGAGGTGAGGATGTTCTTCTGTAATGGTGGAGGTGAATGCGTTCTTCTGTAATGGTGGAGGTGAGGATGTTCTTCTATAATGGTGGCACTTTACAGTCTTTTCAAACACAAAAGTGATCACAGCGTCCGCGTCTTTGTTTTTTACACACCACACGCAAACACACACACACACACACACACACACACACACACACACACACACACACACACACACACACACACACACACACACACACACACACACACACACACAATGACCTTTTAGCTCTCGCTGGGCCTTAGAGGACACGCTCTAATATTATCCCCCTTTCTGCCATCTTCTGTCAATTCTCTCTCCAACTCCGCAACCTTGTTATGTCACAGAGGACATCCTATGTAATATTATCTCATCTCTCCTTCCCTTCCATCTCTCCCCTCTTTACCTCTGTCCCTTTATTAGCCATGTTGGCTGGCTGTCACATCTCAAGGTCAAAGCCAATGAGCTGAGAGGGAGAGAGAAAGAGAGAAAGAGAGGGAGAGAGAAGGGTGAGCCGGCGGGCAAAATCAAACAAGAAAATTAAGAGATTGGCATGAACTGAACAGGTTTTCTTTGTGTGTTTGCTTCTCTCACAGTTGTGTATATCATTTCTCTTGCAACCACAGGTGAAAGAGAAGCTACGCAGTATGCCTTTATGTACAATATTATTGTATCAGATAGAGACTGTGGCCATGTCCCAAATCTGCCTTGCCTACCGCTTACTAAAACTGCATACTGTGTACTAATCATACTGCATACTATCGTACTGTTTAGTCAAAACAAATGCAGTAAGCAACAAATATCAGCATACTAGGCTCCTCCTACTAAGAATGTGCACTTGTGGTGATTCCTGCCATTGGTTCATTTTGGTACAGCACCTCCCGTCAGCTGATTATCAGCCGTTGTCAAACAGATGTGGGTCTCGAAACACAAGAGAATTCTACTACATTAAAGGTCTAAATAAGTATGACATCCTGACATTTAAAGCATACTATTTCACATACTATAAAATCCTACTATTTAGAAAGCAAGTACGGGTATTCGTACATGGCCTACGTCTGTCCTTCTCTAACTGGTTCCCCCAGCCCGCCTTATCATCTAAGAGATTGACAGCAGCTCATTTCACCGAGCGTTCTCGTGCTTCGTCAACTTGTCACAGCAAAACAGCTTTCACACATAATGCCTAAAGGTTCATCTGTATTACAAACTCAAGCTCACTCACACACAGCTTACTTACTTTCTCGTTTTCTTCTTATTTCTGATGTTTTTGTTCTGCTTTACTTTTTAAATGTATTTTCTGTAGTTCTACTGAGTTGTTGGGAAAAAGAGCAAGAAATTCACAGCACTCGAGCACGTGACAATGAACACTAGAAACACCCTGGTCATTCAGATCATACATGTATAGTGTAGACATTTTAAATGCATGGCTCAGTTGGTGGAGCATAGTGCTTGCTATGTCAGGGTTGTGGGTTCGATTTTTGCTAGGGCCCCCCATGTGAAAATGTCTCCACCCACTGCTGTTAGTCACTTTGGATGAAACTGTCTCCTATTGAGATTTTTGATAATTCTGTTTTTGTTTTTAATATATAGAACAGCTGATAATAGTTGAGATGATAAATAATCCTGTTTTGCAATTGAGATGCAGAGCCTTCAGAAAGTATTCACACCCCTTGACTTTTTCCACATATTGTTGTTGTTAAATAGGATTACATGTATATGTTTTGTCACTGGCCTACACACAATAACCCAGCATTTTTACTCATTAAAAATGAAAAGCTGATATATCTTTAGTCAATAGGTGTTCAACCCGTTTGTTATGGCAAGCCTATAGAGACTTACCCAGAAAGACTCACAGCTGTAATCACTGACAAATGTTTTTCTAACGTGTATTGACTCAAGGTTGTGAGTACTTATGTAAATGAGATATTTCTGTATTTGATTTTCAATAAATGTGCAAAAAATAATATTTGTCTTTGTGGGGTATTTGTGTGTAGATGGGTGAAGAAAAAAATAGTAATCCATTTTGAATTCAGGCTGTAACACAACAAAATATGGAATAAGTCTGAATGCATTGTAAATTGTATTGGAGGTCCTAATGCTGGTTATTGCCGATCAGAATTATTAGAGAACAATCTCCAACACTACGCAACAATTAGTAATTGGATTTATATCCACACAGATTATTATATATAGTATACTAACATTGCAGACTATAATTGGAACGTGATTAAAACGGTTGAATCAAGCCAAGAGGGCTCTGGTGGGGGTTTGGGTGTGTGTTTGGGTGATGTGTAGTTGGGGATAGGTGTGTGTGTTGTTTAATCCCTAGGGTTGGCAGTCGTAGCACCCATCCTGATTTGCGACTTGACCCTGTTTACTAAACAAGTGATACGGATGGATTCTCCGGAATGCTGGGGGAGACTCAATCTGTGGAATTTTGCCATTATTACAGAACCTCCCAGATGTTTACACACACGCACGCGTGCACATACACGCACGCGTGCACATACACACACACACAGTCTGTTTTCCTCCTGATTTCTCCTCTCATACAGTGCATTTGGAAAGTATTCAGACCCCTTCCCCTTTTCCACATTTTGTTACGTTACATATTCGTCGCCAGACCCACTGGCTCCAGGTCATCTACAAGTCCATGCTAGGTAAAGCTCCGCCTTATCTCAGTTCACTGGTCACGATGGCAACACCCATCCGTAGCACGCGCTCCAGCAGGTGTATCTCACTGATCATCCCTAAAGCCAACACCTCATTTGGCCGCCTTTCGTTCCAGTTCTCTGCTGCCTGTGACTGGAACGAATTGCAAAAATCGCTGAAGTTGGAGACTTTATCTCCCTCACCAACTTCAAACATCTGCTGTCTGAGCAGTTAACCGATCGCTGCAGCTGTACATAGTCTATCGGTAAATAGCCCACCCATTTTTACCTACCTCATCCCCATACTGTTTTTATTTATTTACTTTTCTGCTCTTCTGCACACCAATATCTCTACCTGTACATGACCATCTGATCATTTATCACTCCAGTGTTATTAATCTGCAAAATTGTAATTATTCGCCTACCTCCTCATGCCTTTTGCACACAATGTACATAGACTCCACTTTTTTTTTCTACTGTGTTATTGACTTGTTAATTGTTTACTCCATGTGTAACTCTGTGTTGTCTGTTCACACTGCTATGCTTTATCTTGGCCAGGTCGCAGTTGCAAATGAGAACTTGTTCTCAACTAGCCTACCTGGTTAAATAAAGGGGAAATAAATAAAATAAAAAATAAATAAACAGCCTTATACTATACTAAAATGTATTAAATCATCCCCCCCCTCATCAATCTACACAATACCCCATAATGACAAAGCGAAAACAGGGTTTAAGACATTTTTGGGGTATTGTGTGTAGATTAATGAGGGAAAAAACAATTTCATTAATTTTAGATTAAGGCTGTAACTTGACAAAATGTTGAAAAAGTCAAGTGGTCTGAATACTTTCCGAATACACCGTATATAACAGGTAAAGAGATTATCTAGTTCTGTGTTTGCGTGTGATCAGGGGTGTATTCATTCCACCAGTTCTGTTGGAAAACGTTTCTTAAACGGAAGCAAACGGAACGAAACAGGGATCAACATACCTAAATTTGTCCAATACAAACTCTTGTTTGCAACTGTCACTGTCTGTCACCTTGATTACTCTGATTTTTACTCTCGACCTGTGGACCTACGTTGTAAAAATGTCATTCATAGGCTAGGTTGTAGCAACCTCTTGATGGGTATAGGAAAAATATGAGTATCATGTAGAGCCTAAACCTATCGATGTTCCATTGAGCTGGGTGAATGGAATATGAATGACAGTCATTCAATGTGCTGTAATAGAAGGCCAGGCTCATAAAACATATAGATTGTCCTCCCTCATCTTAAATGGCACTGACCACCACTGGTGTTTATCATGTATCATCATGAGTGTCAGAGCAGCATATGGTGCTGTCGGAGTTGTTGTGAATCTGAATCGTGTGGTAGCCGACACCGACAGTTGAGACGCCTAGTGTGAGTCAGAAGGTCTTTCTGAGCAGGGTTGATGTGCGGAGAATACAAAGGTTGTTCATGCATGCTGAAGATGCCTCCTAATATACTGATGTCATGGCTGCTTTTCAAATGGCATCCCTATAGATGTGTGAGAGAGAGAGTGTTCTCCTTTGAAATCCTTTGGCTGAGGCTCCAATCAGCCTCCTTCTTCCTGGAGGGCTTCACTTCACCCTGTTAAACCCAGTCAGGCTAGAGCAAAATGGTCGAATGGACCAAGGACAATCCACAGTACATGAAAAGGTCCAAGAGAGCCTGTGTTACTTTTGCCTTTTACTATAAATTAGTCCACTATTGAAAGTACACTATATATACAAAAGTATGTGGACACCCCTTCAAATTAGTGGATTCGGCTATTTCAGAAACAGCCGTTGCTGACAGGTGTATAAATTCAAGCACACAGCCATGCAATCTCCACAGACAAACAAGTCAGTTCGTAAAATGTCTGCCCTGCTAGAGCTGTCCCGGTCAACTGTAATTACTGTTATTGTGAAGTGGAAACATCTAGGAGCAAAAACGCTCAGCTGGGAACTGGTAGGCCACACAAGCTCACAGAATGGGACCGCCGAGTGCTGAAGAGCACGGCGAGTAAAAATAGTCTGTCCTCGATTGCAACACTCACTACCGAGTTCCAAACTGCCTCTGGAAGCAACGTCAGCACAAGAGCTGTTCGTCGGGAGCTGAAATGGGTTTCCATGGCCGAGCAGCCACAAACAAGCCTAAGATCACCATGCGCAATGCCAAGCGTAGCCTGGAGTGGTGTAAAGCTCACCGCCATTGGACTCTGGAGCAGTGGAAAAGCGTTCTCTGGAGTGATGAATCACGCTTCACCATCTGGCAGTCCAACGAATCTGGGTTTGGTGGATGCCAGGAAAACACTACCTGTCCCAATGCTTAGTGGCAACTGTAAAGTTTGGTGGAGAAGGAATAATGGTCTGGGGCTGTTTTTCTTGGTTCGGGCTCCTTAGTTCCAGTGAAAGGAAATCTTAACGCTACAGCATACAATGACATTCTAGATGATTATGTGCTTCCAACTTTGTGGCAACAGTTTGAGGAAGGCCCTTTCCTGTTTCAGCATGACAATGCCCCTGTGCAGAAAGCGAGGTCCATACAGAAATTGTTTGTCAAGATTGGTGTAGACTTGACTGGCCTGCTCAGAGCCCCGACCTCAACCCCATCGAACACCTTTGGGATGAACACATTTCGCCTAACATCAGTGCCCAACCTCACTAATGCTCTTGTGCCTGAATGGAAGCAAGTCCCCGCAGCAATGTTCCAACATCTAGAGGAAAGTCTTCCCAGAAGAGTGGAGGCTGTTACAGGAGTCAAGGGGGACCAACTCCATATTACTGCCCATGATTTTGGAATGAGATGTTCAGCACGTGTCCACATTTTTGGTCATGTTGTGTATTTCTTAGGTAAGCACTTTTTTAGGTTCAGGAGACACTAACTAACATTATGTTTTCTCTTTGAATACAGTTTTCTCTCATCCCTTTTCCAGCCTGCAGGATGTTTGTAGTTCTAGTCTTTGATGTCGACCCCTCTAACTCTACTAATAAAATGTTAATTCTGTGATTTAGCCACAAAACGTCTAGCTATGCCTTTTTAGCTTCAGGTTATTCAAGAACATGAACACCCCGATTTTAGATGGAGCTATTTAACGTTTCACACCAGTAGGCTTTTTATTTAATGATGAGGCTAAATCAAAGCTTCCTGTCCGCTTTCCTCCATGCAGACAGTATTACTGTTATGTAGCGGGATGGGAGTGCCGCGCTAGGAGGAACGTGGCTGTGTTGTGTGTTGTCACTGGGCTTCCCTCCAGAAGCTAGTCTAGCGCCACTGTGTCATTGGGTTTTGTTTGAAATGGAGAAGAGCCGAGGCGAGCATAGACCCCGTTAGACTGAATGCTGTGAAAATATTCACAGACATACCGACGGAGTTTTAGGGATGAATACATTTGGAATTGTAAGAGTCCATACACCTTACAACTTGACTGTGTATAACAAAGTTATTTCAGATTCCAGTTTGTGTTTTTGAGTCTTCAGCCTACCTGTGCTGGTATGTAGTAGGTCAGTCTGTTTGGAGCTTTGAACTGAACTGATTAGTCTATTCGTCACCTTTTTGATTCCCCAGCCAGCCTGTCAACCTGCAAACTCACCCTGAACACAAAGCCATTATTTTATACGTCAACCTGAATCACCAGTCAGCTGGGTTCTGCATGCTCTTTGTCAGGAAGTGCACTTAGGGGAGAAAGGAAGTGAGTCATGAGCATCCCAAGTCTAAACCAATTCCCTGTTAGTCTGTGAGAGTCTGGGTAAAACTCACAGCAACTTGGTTGTAGGCTGGAATCCAAACTGAATATTTATCTGTGAAATAGAGGAATATTTTGTGTGGATTCCAGGTTAGCTCTGTTGTGCTTCAAATCAAATATCCTGCGTTTAGTTTATTGGGTAGGGCCGCCATATTGGATTGTTGTATTAACAGTTGAAATCCTTAGCCTGTTATTTGTGGTCTATTTGAAGAGTAAGCTACTGTGCTTTAGTGAGCCTGGTTTGCTGCTCTGCGGCTGTGGGTGTTCATACCGTACGTGAGTGAATGAATGTGGGTCAAGCAGTCAGCAAACCAGTGGAGGGTTGTGTGTATGTATTTGTGTATATGTGTTTTCGAGTGTCTGTTTTAGTGTTTGTGTCTGTTTTTTAAAGTTTTTGTGTGTGTTTATGAGTGTGTCGTGAGAGCTGATCCATTGAGTAGTGTGTCCACCCCCTCTAACTAGAGTGGGTGAAAACATGCTTTGGTGATGACGTTTCACTTTCTTATGTTATAAAATACATTTGACCAAGACAAATATGATTCTTAATGTTCTGAATCGTTCAGTGGGGTCGTTCTCTGACATCCTTAATATTATATCCTAGAAGTCATATTTCTTAACCTAATACATCTGATAAAAAGCACTGAGGTCTGTTGACAGAGCGGTGCAGCTTCATCGCCGAAACTGTTAAGGATTTTACATTTTGTGGTTGTCGTCTTCCAAGTTGTTTCCGCAGGTCGCAAATAGCTAAATTAGCATGACACAAGCTGAAAGAAATGTAAAAGGCTTTCAAAATAAAATGCTCAGTGCTCCGTTGACATTTCACAGAGATGTTATTGTTTTTGTGAGACGTCTTCGAAAAATAACAGGAACTAAGCATTAATAATAATAATAATATAATTAAATATGAACATACTACATGTCATGTCTCAAAGTTGATATCTATCTCACCTCTATATTGTTTTATGTCCACCGAATTTGAGACGAAAAATGACAAGTTCAATGGTAAGCCTGTCCATAGGGTTCAATGGTAAGCCTGTCCATAGGGTTCAATGGTAAGCCTGTCCATAGGGTTCAATGGTGAGCCTGTCCATAGGGTTCAATGGTGAGCCTGTCCATAGGGTTCAATGGTGAGCCTGTCCATAGGGTTCAATGGTGAGCATGTCCATAGGGTTCAATGGTGAGCCTGTCCATAGGGTTCAATGGTGAGCCTGTCCATAGGGTTCAATGGTAAGCCTGTCCATAGGGTTCAATGGTAAGCCTGTCCGTAGGGTTCAATGGTAAGCCTGTCCGTAGGGTTCAATGGTAAGCCTGTCCGTAGGGTTCAATGGTAAGCCTGTACATAGGCTTCAATGGTAAGCCTGTCCATAGGGTTCAATGGTAAGCCTGTCCGTAGGGTTCAATGGTAAGCCTGTCCATAGGGTTCAATGGTAATATGGAGTTGGTCCCCCCCTTTGCTGCTACAACAGCCTCCAATCTTCTGGGATGGCTTTCCACTAGATGTTGGAACATTGCTGCGGGGACTTGCTTCCATTCAGCCATGAGCATTAGTGAGGTCGGGCACTGATGTTGGGCGATTAGGCCTGGCTCGCTGTCGGTGTTCCAATTCATCCCAAAGTTGTTCGATGGGGTTGAGGTCAGAGCTCTGTGCAGGCCGGTCAAGTTCTTCCACACCAATCTCAACAAACCATTTCTGTATGGACCTCGCTTTGAGCACAGGGGCATTGTCATGCTGAAACAGGAAAGGGCCTCCCCCAAACTGCTGCCACAAAGTTGGAAGCACAGAATTGTCTAGAATGTCATTATATGCTGTAGTGTTAAAATTTCCCTTCACTGGAACTAAGGGGCCTAGCCCAAACCATGAAAAACATCCCCAGATAATTATTCATCCTCCACCAAACTTTACAGTTGGCACTATGCATTCGGGCAGGTAGCTTTCTCCTGGCATCTGCCAAACCCAGATTTGTCCATATGACTGCCAGATGGTGAGGCGTGATTCATCCCTCCAGAGAACGCATTTCCACTGCTCCAGTCCAATGGTGGCGGGTTTTACACGACTCCAGCTGACGCTTGGCATTATGTATGGTGATCTTAGACTTGTGTGCGGCTGCTTGGCCATGGAAACCTATTTCATGAAGCTTCTGACGAACAGTTATTGTGCTGACGTTGCTTCCAGAGGCAGTTTGGAACTCGGTAGTGTGTGTTGCAACCAAGGACAGACAATTTCTTTGCGCTACGTGCTTCAGCACTCGTCAGTCCTGTTCTGTGAGCTTGTGTGGCCGACCACTTCGCGGGTAGACGTTTCCACTTCACAATAACATCACTTACAGTTGACTGTGGGCAGCTCTAGCAGGGAAGAAATTTGACCAACTGACTTGTTGGAAAGGTGGCATCCTATGACAGCGCCACGTTGAAAGTCACTGAGTTCTTCTGTAAGACCATTCAACTGACAATGTTTGTCTATGGAGATTGCATTGCTGTGTGCTCGATTTATACACCTGTCCGCAACGGATGTGGCTGAAATAGCACAATCCACTCATTTGAAGGGGTGTCTACATAGTTTTGTATGTATAGTGTATTAACTCTCAAAACAAGCATTAATTTACCTTATAGACTAATATTATAATGTAATATTGTATGACTACTGTCAAAACTACATTTCCCAGAGTCATTTGCTGTGCTGGCCCCAGCTTGTCAGGCCTACAGCTGTGTTTCTGTCTGTAGTCTGTCGGCGCTGGGGATGCCCCCACATTGTTGCCATTTGCTGTAGGTTTCCCCTGTCCGTTGGAATCACAGTCATGACTTACAGTGGCGCTCCTGTCTTTGAAATGTGTGGGTTTGAGGTCAACGGCTAACCCTCGTTATCTGAAACAGTGCCCACACAGACATGCACATGCGTGCGCACACACACATACGACGGCTAGCACTGGTTAGTGTTAGCGACAGCCACGTAGCATTCACAGCTGAGTAACTGGGTCAGTTGAAGATGAGGACTCTTATCTCAGAACTCATCTGTGGACGCTCACCGCTCACTGGAAAGCTGTTGAGCATCCATCCTGCTCAGGCTACCCCTGTTCTCTCTCTCTTTCCTCACAGACGAGAAGGACAAAGATTAGCATCAAGGAAATGTGGATTTGTTCATGTCTGCGTGTGTGCTGCCTGCGCGTGTGTGTTCCACTTACTATATGTACTTGCATTCTGTGTTCATACAGTAGGACTGCCTCTGTCATAAGAGACTCAGATAAGGATAGAATCTCCACATCTAGGCTACGCTTCCATCCCTCTCAAGTCCTGTTGGTCTGTTGGTCATTTTCAGCTGTCCTACTGATGTGAAGACCAGGGTTGTTCCCCGTGTGAAGAGAGAGAGAGTGTGTGTGTGTGTGGCTCTAACCTGCATGCCCTGGATGTCCACTGTACCCATAGAAAACCCACTCATTACAAACTAACTATGCCCTCTTGTGGGGGAAGTCCTATACAGTATCCTGACATCCAAGGTTAACATATTTTTTCTGTTTTGAATGATTTCTCTTCATTTGATATATTGACAGTGGATGTGTGATGTTGAGAGTATGATGGAGAGTCCAGTCAATCATAGCCAGAACATAAACAGAAACAGGTGCTGGACTATTTAGTTGTGGGAATCAGATCAGCTGATGCATTCCACTCCACCAATGATCTTCCCAACGGCATAGATATCAGCCTTCTAGATGCCAGTCTTATCACAGTAAAGAGATATTGATGTTGTCAGTGTGGCTGGCATTGAACCTAGCTTCCTTTCTCCTTTGTGTGTCACTCAGGTCAGGCACTTCAGGGCTACACTAGCTAGCGCTATGCTACAATAACCTGCATCACTCAGGTCATACTGCAGGGCTACACTAGCTAGCGCTATGCTACAATAACCTGCATCACTCAGGTCATACTGCAGGGCTACACTAGCTAGCGCTATGCTACAATAACCTGCATCACTCAGGTCATACTGCAGGGCTACACTAGCTAGCGCTATGCTACAATAACCTGCATCACTCAGGTCATACTGCAGGGCTACACTAGCTAGCGCTATGCTACAATAACCTGCATCACTCAGGTCATACTTTAAAAAATCTTTATTTAACTAGGCAAGTCAGTTAAGAACACATTCTTATTTTCAATGACGGCCTAGGAACAGTGGGTTAACTGCCTTGTTCAGGGGCAGAACGACAGATTTTTACCTTGTCAGCTCGGGGATTAGATCCTGCAACCTTTCGGTTACTCGTCCAACGTTCTAACCAGTAGGCTACCTGCCACCCCACTGCAGGGCTACACTAGCTAGTGCTATGCTAAAATACCCTGCATCACTCAGGTCATACTGCAGGGCTACACTAGCTAGTGGTATGCTAAAATAACCTGCATCACTCAGGTCATACTGCAGGGCTACAAATTAAATTACATTGGTCGTAAGCACATATTTAGTAGATGTTATTGTGGGTGTAGCATTACGCTTGTGCTTCAACATTGCAGTAGAGGCTGGCGCTATGCTTTGCTATCGTTATCACTAGCCTCAACCAGACCCACACTCTGGAACCCACCATCTCCCACACAGAGACACCATTAAAAATACATGGGGGTGTTTTTTTATTAGCATGGCAACGATCAGGCGCCCATCAATTATAATGAATGCTACAATCGTGGAGGACAGAGGATGTCTATTGTGTTCTGGCTGAATAGGAAGAAAGAGTAAACAATAGTATATCTTTCCCAGTCGTGTGTTTTAATATCACGTGTTCAGTCGTGTGTTTTAATTTGTTCAGTCGTGTGTTTTAATTTGTTCAGTCGTGTGTTTTAACGTGTTCAGTCGTGTGTTTTAGCATGTTCAGTCGTGTGTTTTAATGTGTTCAGTCGTGTGTTTTAGCATGTTCAGTCGTGTGTTTTAATGTGTTCAGTCGTGTGTTTTAGCATGTTCAGTCGTGTGTTTTAACGTGTTCAGTCGTGTGTTTTAACGTGTTCAGTCGTGTGTTTTAACGTGTTCAGTCGTGTGTTTTAACGTGTTCAGTCGTGTGTTTTAACGTGTTCAGTCGTGTGTTTTAACATGTTCAGTCGTGTGTTTTAACGTGTTCAGTCGTGTGTTTTAATGTGTTCAGTCGTGTGTTTTAGCATGTTCAGTCGTGTGTTTTAACGTGTTCAGTCGTCTGTTTTAACGTGTTCAGTTGTGTGTTTTAACGTGTTCAGTCGTGTGTTTTAACGTGTTCAGTCGTGTGTTTTAACGTGTTCAGTTGTGTGTTTTAACGTGTTCAGTCGTGTGTTTTAACGTGTTCAGTTGTGTGTTTTAACGTGTTCAGTCGTGTGTTTTAACGTGTTCAGTCGTGTGTTTTAACGTGTTCAGTTGTGTGTTTTAACGTGTTCAGTCGTGTGTTTTAACGTGTTCAGTCGTGGGTTTTAATATTACGTGTTCAGTCGTGTGTTTTAACGTGTTCAGTTGTGTGTTTTAACGTGTTCAGTCGTGTGTTTTAACGTGTTCAGTCGTGGGTTTTAATATTACGTGTTCAGTCGTGTGTTTTAACGTGTTGTTTTCACAAGGTTTATCCATCTGAGAGAGCTGGTCTCTGTGTGAACACAAGGTTTATCCATCTGAGAGAGCTGGTCTCTGTGTGAACACGAGGTTTATCCATCTGAGAGCTGGTCTCTGTGTGAACACGAGGTTTATCCATCTGAGAGCTGGTCTCTGTGTGAACACGATGTTTATCCATCTGAGAGCTGGTCTCTGTGTGAACACGAGGTTTATCCATCTGAGAGCTGTTCTCTGTGTGAACACGAGGTTTATCCATCTGAGAGCTGGTCTCTGTGTGAACACGAGATTTATCCATCTGAGAGCTGGTCTCTGTGTGAACACGAGGTTTATCCATCTGAGAGCTGGTCTCTGTATGAACACGATGTTTATCCATCTGAGAGCTGGTCTCTGTGTAAACACGAGGTTTATCCATCTGAGAGCTGGTCTCTGTGTGAACACGAGGTTTATCCATCTGAGAGCTGGTCTCTGTGTGAACACGAGGTTTATCCATCTGAGAGCTGATCTCTGTGTGAACACGAGGTTTATCCATCTGAGAGCTGGTCTCTGTGTGAACACAAGATTTATCCATCTGAGAGCTGGTCTCTGTGTGAACATGATGTTGATCCATCTGAGAGCTGGTCTCTGTGTGAACACGAGGTTTATCTATCTGAGAGCTGGTCTGTGTGTGAACACGAGGTTTATCCATCTGAGAGCTGGTCTCTGTGTGAACACGAGGTTTATCCATCTGAGAGCTGATCTCTGTGTGAACACGATGTTTATCCATCTGAGAGCTGGTCTCTGTGTGAACACGAGGTTTATCCATCTGAGAGCTGGTCTCTGTGTGAACACAAGATTTATCCATCTGAGAGCTGGTCTCTGTGTGAACATGATGTTGATCCATCTGAGAGCTGGTCTCTGTGTGAACATGATGTTGATCCATCTGAGAGCTGGTCTCTGTGTGAACACGAGGTTTATCCATCTGAGAGCTGGTCTGTGTGTGAACACGAGGTTTATCCATCTGAGAGCTGGTCTCTGTGTGAACACGAGGTTTATCCATCTGAGAGCTGATCTCTGTGTGAACACGAGGTTTATCCATCTGAGAGCTGGTCTCTGTATGAACACGATGTTTATCCATCTGAGAGCTGGTCTCTGTGTAAACACGAGGTTTATCCATCTGAGAGCTGGTCTCTGTGTGAACACGAGGTTTATCCATCTGAGAGCTGGTCTCTGTGTGAACACGAGGTTTATCCATCTGAGAGCTGATCTCTGTGTGAACACGAGGTTTATCCATCTGAGAGCTGGTCTCTGTGTGAACACAAGATTTATCCATCTGAGAGCTGGTCTCTGTGTGAACATGATGTTGATCCATCTGAGAGCTGGTCTCTGTGTGAACACGAGGTTTATCTATCTGAGAGCTGGTCTGTGTGTGAACACGAGGTTTATCCATCTGAGAGCTGGTCTCTGTGTGAACACGAGGTTTATCCATCTGAGAGCTGATCTCTGTGTGAACACGATGTTTATCCATCTGAGAGCTGGTCTCTGTGTGAACACGAGGTTTATCCATCTGAGAGCTGGTCTCTGTGTGAACACAAGATTTATCCATCTGAGAGCTGGTCTCTGTGTGAACATGATGTTGATCCATCTGAGAGCTGGTCTCTGTGTGAACACGAGGTTTATCCATCTGAGAGCTGGTCTGTGTGTGAACACGAGGTTTATCCATCTGAGAGCTGGTCTCTGTGTGAACACGAGGTTTATCCATCTGAGAGCTGATCTCTGTGTGAACACGATGTTTATCCATCTGAGAGCTGGTCTCTGTGTGAACACGAGATTTATCCATCTGAGAGCTGGTCTCTGTGTGAACACGAGGTTTATCCATCTGAGAGCTGATCTCTGTGTGAACACGAGATTTATCCATCTGAGGTCACTGTGTTCTTGGGGGCCTTCAATGCTGCAGAAATGTTTTGGTACCCTTCCCCAGATCTGTGCCTCGACACAATCCTGTCTCTGAGCTCTACAGACAATTCCTTCGACCTCATGGTTTGGTTTTTAGCTCTGACATGCATTGTCAACTGTAGGACCTTAAATAGACAGGTGTGTGCCTTTCCAAATCATGTCCAATCAATTGAATTTACCACAGGTGGACTCCAATCAAGTTGTAGAAACATCAAGGAAAACAGGATGCACCTGAGCTCAATTTCAAGTCTCATAGCAAAGGGTCTGAATACTTATGTAAATAAGGTGTTTGTTTTTTGTATTTTATACATTTGCAAACATTCTAAAAACCTGTTTCCACTTTGTCATTATGGGGTATTCTGTGTAAATTGCTGAGGATTGTTTCCTTTATTTATTCCATTTTAGACTGAGGCTGAAGGGGTCTGAATACTTTCCGAAGGCACTGTACGTGTTTGCTTTCTAAAACTGACGTGTCTCTCTTTCTCTCTCCTCTCCCTCTATAGGTTGTGCTAGTTTTCGCTCTCAGCATTGGAGCACTTGGAATATACTTTATAGATTCTTCTGAGTAAGTATCCCCTTTTTATGTGCTAATATGTGCTTTTGTGTTGAGCTGCCATTGAACACTACGTTGTGATTTCATATCGGATATTTCTTCACCAAGTGAACTCATACATGGAAGGCTACAGTCACTCACATTGGTCAAATATCATTCTTACTGAGTTACGTAGCTGTATGGAATGAGTTCTTAATCTATGAGTTGCTATTGAACATGATATGATATTAATAGATACTTCAGACACACGGTGTGGTCCTCCTCGTCCAGTATAATGTGCTGGGTTTGATGGTGGGTTTGATGATTTCTGTGTGTTATCTGAAAGACTATAAAGCTCCTCTCCTCCTTTATGGTTTTGTCAATAGAAGCCGGTCAGCCTTGCGCCAAACTTTGTTTCCATGGTAACCTAGATAGAACAGGATATCAGTGGATCTGCCTGGTCCTCAGAGACACCCCCACTTGTAGACACACACACACACCATCTGTAGACCCACACGCCATCTGTAAACCCACACACACACATACCTACACCCCCCCCCCCTACCTGTAGACACACACGCGGGCATACACACGCATACACACACACACACACACACACAAGCGGTAAACTAAGCATCCCATACTTAAAATCACCCACCCACGCCATTCTCAGGCTCTCACCCATCCGAGCTCTGACCAGCAGAGTTAATAATACTATGATAATGAAAAATCTGTCCATGTGCCCTTGAGCAAGGCACCCTCGGCATGTTTCCTCCGCTATACTCCCTCGGCATGTTTCCTCTGCTATCCTCCCTCGGCATGTTTACTCTGCTATCCTCCCTCTGCTTGTTTCCTCTGCTATCCTCCCTCGGCTTGTTTCTTCTGTTGTCCTCCCTCGGCTTGTTTCCTCTGCTGTCCACCCACGGCATGTTTCCTCTGCTATCTTCCCTCGGGTTGTTTCCTCTGCTATCCTCCCTCGGGTTGTTTCCTTTGCTATCCTCCCTCAGCTTGTTTCCTCTGCTAATCCCCCTTCGGCATGTTTCCTCTACCATCATCCCTCTGCTATCCTCCCTCGGCTTGTTTCCTCTATTATCCGCTCTCAGACTTGTTTCCTCTGCTATCCTCCCTCGGCATGTTTCCTCTATCTTCCTATCTTCCTTCGGCTTGTTTCCTCTGTTGTCCTCCCTCGGCTTGTTTCCTCTGCTATCCTCCCTCGGCTTGTTTCCTCCGTTGTCCTCCCTTGGCTTGTTTCCTCCGCTATCCTCCCTCGGCATGTTTCCTCCGCTATCCTCCCTCGGCTCATTTCCTCCGCTATCTTCCCTCGGCTTGTTTCCTCCGTTGTCCTCCCTCGGCTTGTTTCCTCTGCCATCCTCCCTCGGCTTGTTTGCTCTGCTATCCTCCCTCGGCTTGTTTCCTCTGCCATCCTCCCTCAGCTTGTTTCCTCTGCTATTCTCCCTCAGCCTTTTTCCTCTGCTAGCTCCCCTCGGCTTGTTTCATCCGCTATCCACCCTTGGCTTGTTTCCTCTGCTATCATCCCTTGGCTTGTTTCCTCTGCTATCCTCCCTTGGCTTGTTTCCTCCGCTATTCTCCCTTGGCTTGTTTCCTCTGCTATCCTCCCTTGGCTTGTTTCCTCCGCTATACTCCCTCGGCATGTTTCCTCTGCTATCCTCCCTCGTCTTGTTTCCTCTGCTATCCTCCCTCGGCTTGTTTCTTCTGTTGTCCTCCCTCGGCTTGTTTCCTATGCTGTCCTCCCACGGCATGTTTCCTCTGCTATCTTCCCTCGGGTTGTTTCCTCTGCTATCCTCCCTCGGGTTGTTTCCTTTGCTATCCTCCCTCAGCTTGTTTCCTCTGCTAATCCCCCTTCGGCATGTTTCCTCTACCATCATCCCTCTGCTATCCTCCCTCGGCTTGTTTCCTCTACTATCCGCTCTCAGACTTGTTTCCTCTGCTATCCTCCCTCGGCATGTTTCCTCTATCTTCCTATCTTCCTTCGGCTTGTTCCCTCTGCTATCCTCCCTCTGCTTGTTTCCTCTGCTATCCTCCCTCGGGTTGTTTCCTCTGCTATCCTCCCTCGGGTTGTTTCCTTTGCTATCCTCCCTCAGCTTGTTTCCTCTGCTAATCCCCCTTCGGCATGTTTCCTCTACCATCATCCCTCTGCTATCCTCCCTCGGCTTGTTTCCTCTACTATCCGCTCTCAGACTTGTTTCCTCTGCTATCCTCCCTCGGCATGTTTCCTCTATCTTCCTATCTTCCTTCGGCTTGTTCCCTCTGCTATCCTCCCTCTGCTTGTTTCCTCTGCTATCCTCCCTCTGCTTGTTTCCTCCGTTGTCCTCCCTCGGCTTGTTTCCTCCGCTATCCTCCCTCGGCATGTTTCCTCCGCTATCCTCCCTCGGCTCATTTCCTCTGCTATCCTCCCTTGGCATGTTTGCTCTGCTATCCTCCCTCGGCTTGTTTCCTCTGCCATCCTCCCTCAGCTTGTTTCCTCTGCTATCCTCCCTCAGCCTTTTTCCTCTGCTAGCTCCCCTCGGCTTGTTTCCTCTGCTATCCTCCCTTGGCTTGTTTCCTCTCCTATCCTCCCTTGGCATGTTTCCTCTGCTATCCTCCCTTGGCTTGTTTCCTCTGCCCTCTTCCCTTGGCTCGTTTCCTCTGCCATCCTCCCTTGGCATGTTTCCTCTCTATCCTCCCTTGGCTTGTTTCCTCTGCCCTCCTCCCTTGGCTTGTTTCCTCTGCTATCCTCCCTCGGCTTGTTCCCTCTGCTATCCTCCCTCTGCCTTTTTCCTCTGCTATCCTCCCTCGGCTTGTTCCCTCTGCTATCCTCCCTCTGCCTTTTTCCTCTGCTATCCTCCCTCTGCTTGTTTCATCCGCTATCCACCCTTGGCTTGTTTCCTCTGCTATCATCCCTTGGCTTGTTTCCTCTGCTATCCTCCCTTGGCTTGTTTCCTCCGCTATTCTCCCTTGGCTTGTTTCCTCCGCTATCCCCCCTTGGCTTATTTCCTCCGCTATCCTCCCTTGGCTTGTTTCCTCTGCAATCCTCCCTTGCCTTGTTTCCTCTGCTATCCTCCCTCGGCATGTTTCCTGTGCTATCCTCCCTCGGCATGTTTCCTCTGCTATCCTCCCTCGGCATGTTTCCTCTGCTATCCTCCCTCGGCATGTTTCCTCTGCTATCCTCCCTCTGCTTGTTTCCTCTGCTATCCTCCCTCGGCTTGTTTCTTCTGTTGTCCTCCCTCGGCTTGTTTCCTCTGCTATCTTCCCTCGGGTTGTTTCCTCTGCTATCCTCCCTCGGGTTGTTTCCTTTGCTATCCTCCCTCAGCTTGTTTCCTCTGCTAATCCCCCTTCGGCATGTTTCCTCTACCATCATCCCTCTGCTATCCTCCCTCGGCTTGTTTCCTCTACTATCCGCTCTCAGACTTGTTTCCTTTGCTATCCTCCCTCGGCATGTTTCCTATATCTTCCTATCTTCCTTCGGCTTGTTCCCTCTGCTATCCTCCCTCTGCTTGTTTCCTCTGCTATCCTCCCTCTGCTTGTTTCCTCCGTTGTCCTCCCTCGGCTTGTTTCCTCCGCTATCCTCCCTCGGCATGTTTCCTCCGCTATCCTCCCTCGGCTCATTTCCTCTGCTATCCTCCCTTGGCATGTTTGCTCTGCTATCCTCCCTCGGCTTGTTTCCTCTGCCATCCTCCCTCAGCTTGTTTCCTCTGCTATCCTCCCTCAGCCTTTTTCCTCTGCTATCTCCCCTCGGCTTGTTTCCTCTGCTATCCTCCCTTGGCTTGTTTCCTCTGCTATCCTCCCTTGGCATGTTTCCTCTGCTATCCTCCCTTAGCTTGTTTCCTCTGCCCTCCTCCCTTGGCTCGTTTCCTCTGCCATCCTCCCTTGGCATGTTTACTCTGCAATCCTCCCTCGGCATGTTTCCTCTGCTATCCTCCCTCGGCTTGTTTCCTCTGCTATCTTCCCTCGGCATGTTTCCTCTGCTATCCTCCCTCTGCTTGTTTCCTCTGCTATCCTCCCTCGGCTTGTTTCTTCTGTTGTCCTCCCTCGGCTTGTTTCCTCTGCTGTCCTCCCACGGCATGTTTCCTCTGCTATCTTCCCTCGGGTTGTTTCCTCTGCTATCCTCCCTCGGGTTGTTTCCTTTGCTATCCTCCCTCAGCTTGTTTCCTCTGCTAATCCCCCTTCGGCATGTTTCCTCTACCATCATCCCTCTGCTATCCTCCCTCGGCTTGTTTCCTCTACTATCCGCTCTCAGACTTGTTTCCTCTGCTATCCTCCCTCGGCATGTTTCCTCTATCTTCCTATCTTCCTTCGGCTTGTTCCCTCTGCTATCCTCCCTCTGCTTGTTTCCTCTGCTATCCTCCCTCTGCTTGTTTCCTCCGTTGTCCTCCCTCGGCTTGTTTCCTCCGCTATCCTCCCTCGGCATGTTTCCTCCGCTATCCTCCCTCGGCTCATTTCCTCTGCTATCCTCCCTTGGCATGTTTGCTCTACTATCCTCCCTCGGCTTGTTTCCTCTGCCATCCTCCCTCAGCTTGTTTCCTCTGCTATCCTCCCTCAGCCTTTTTCCTCTGCCACCTCCCCTCGGCTTGTTTCCTCTGCGATCCTCCCTTGGCTTGTTTCCTCTGCTATCCTCCCTTGGCATGTTTCCTCTGCTATCCTCCCTTAGCTTGTTTCCTCTGCCCTCCTCCCTTGGCTCGTTTCCTCTGCCATCCTCCCTTGGCATGTTTACTCTGCAATCCTCCCTCGGCTTGTTCCCTCTGCTATCCTCCCTCTGCTTGTTTCCTCTGCTATCCTCCCTTGGCTTGTTTCCTCTGCCATCCTCCCTTGGCTTGTTCCCTCTGCTATCCTCCCTCTGCTTGTTTCATCCGCTATCCACCCTTGGCTTGTTTCCTCTGCTATCATCCCTCGGCATGTTTCCTCTGCTATCCTCCCTCGGCTTGTTTCCTCTGCTATCTTCCCTCGGCATGTTTCCTCTGCTATCCTCCCTCTGCTTGTTTCCTCTGCTATCCTCCCTCAGCTTGTTTCTTCTGTTGTCCTCCCTCGGCTTGTTTCCTCTGCTGTCCTCCCACGGCATGTTTCCTCTGCTATCTTCCCTCGGGTTGTTTCCTCTGCTATCCTCCCTCGGGTTGTTTCCTTTGCTATCCTCCCTCAGCTTGTTTCCTCTGCTAATCCCCCTTCGGCATGTTTCCTCTACCATCATCCCTCTGCTATCCTCCCTCGGCTTGTTTCCTCTACTATCCGCTCTCAGACTTGTTTCCTCTGCTATCCTCCCTCGGCATGTTTCCTCTATCTTCCTATCTTCCTTCGGCTTGTTCCCTCTGCTATCCTCCCTCTGCTTGTTTCCTCTGCTATCCTCCCTCTGCTTGTTTCCTCCGTTGTCCTCCCTCGGCTTGTTTCCTCCGCTATCCTCCCTCGGCATGTTTCCTCCGCTATCCTCCCTCGGCTCATTTCCTCTGCTATCCTCCCTTGGCATGTTTGCTCTCCCTCGGCTTGTTTCCTCTGCCATCCTCCCTCAGCTTGTTTCCTCTGCCATCCTCCCTCAGCCTTTTTCCTCTGCTATCTCCCCTCGGCTTGTTTCCTCTGCCATCCTCCCTTGGCTTGTTTCCTCTGCCCTCCTCCCTTGGCTCGTTTCCTCTGCCATCCTCCCTTGGCATGTTTACTCTGCAATCCTCCCTCGGCATGTTTCCTCTGCTATCCTCCCTCGGCTTGTTTCCTCTGCTATCTTCCCTCGGCATGTTTCCTCTGCTATCCTCCCTCTGCTTGTTTCCTCTGCTATCCTCCCTCGGCTTGTTTCTTCTGTTGTCCTCCCTCGGCTTGTTTCCTCTGCTGTCCTCCCACGGCATGTTTCCTCTGCTATCTTCCCTCGGGTTGTTTCCTCTGCTATCCTCCCTCGGGTTGTTTCCTTTGCTATCCTCCCTCAGCTTGTTTCCTCTGCTAATCCCCCTTCGGCATGTTTCCTCTACCATCATCCCTCTGCTATCCTCCCTCGGCTTGTTTCCTCTACTATCCGCTCTCAGACTTGTTTCCTCTGCTATCCTCCCTCGGCATGTTTCCTCTATCTTCCTATCTTCCTTCGGCTTGTTCCCTCTGCTATCCTCCCTCTGCTTGTTTCCTCTGCTATCCTCCCTCTGCTTGTTTCCTCCGTTGTCCTCCCTCGGCTTGTTTCCTCCGCTATCCTCCCTCGGCATGTTTCCTCCGCTATCCTCCCTCGGCTCATTTCCTCTGCTATCCTCCCTTGGCATGTTTGCTCTGCTATCCTCCCTCGGCTTGTTTCCTCTGCCATCCTCCCTCAGCTTGTTTCCTCTGCCATCCTCCCTCAGCCTTTTTCCTCTGCTATCTCCCCTCGGCTTGTTTCCTCTGCTATCCTCCCTTGGCTTCTTTCCTCTGCTATCCTCCCTTGGCATGTTTCCTCTGCCAACCTCCCTTAGCTTGTTTCCTCTGCCCTCCTCCCTTGGCTCGTTTCCTCTGCCATCCTCCCTTGGCATGTTTACTCTGCAATCCTCCCTCGGCTTGTTCCCTCTGCTATCCTCCCTCTGCCTTTTTCCTCTGCTATCCTCCCTCGGCTTGTTTCCTCTGCTATCCTCCCTCGGCTTGTTTCCTATGCTATCCTCCCTTGCCTTGTTTCCTCTGCTATCCTCCCTCGGCTTGTTTCCTCTGCCATCCTCCCTTGCCTTGTTTCCTCTGCTATCCTCCCTCGGCTTGTTTCCTCTGCTATCCTCCCTCGGCTTGTTTCCTCTGCTATCCTCCCTCGGCTTGTTTCCTCTGCTATCCTCCCTTGCCTTGTTTCCTCTGCTATCCACCCTTGGCTTGTTTCCTCTGCTATCCTCCCTCGGCTTGTTTCCTCTGCTATTCTCCCTCTGCTTGTTTCCACTGCTATACTCCCTTGCCTTGTTTCCTCTGCTATTCTCCCTCTGCTTGTTTCCTCTGCTATCCTCCCTCTGCTTGTTTCCTCTGCTATCCTCCCTTGCCTTGTTTCCTCTGCTATCCTCCCTCGGCTTGTTTCCTCTGCCATCCTCCCTTGCCTTGTTTCCTCTGCTATCCTCCCTCGGCTTGTTTCCTCTGCTATCCTCCCTCGGCTTGTTTCCTCTGCTATCCTCCCTCGGCTTGTTTCCTCTGCTATCCTCCCTTGCCTTGTTTCCTCTGCTATCCACCCTTGGCTTGTTTCCTCTGCTATCCTCCCTCGTCTTGTTTCCTCTGCTATTCTCCCTCTGCTTGTTTCCTCTGCTATCCTCCCTTGCCTTGTTTCCTCTGCTATCCTCCCTCGGCTTGTTTCCTCTGCCATACAGATAGTAGGCCTGAGTGTTGCCGTGACAAGAAAAAAATTAAAGTAATGAAATTAATAAAATCATGCCAAGTCTGTCATCTGCGGTGTTATCTGAGCAGTAGTGCAGGTCACGGTAGTGTGGAAATTATTCCTGGCATGTGTCTCGTCCCTTGTTTATAGAAAGGGATATAGTCCTTCCCCTCTTTACCTCTCCCTCTTTCGTTCCCTCTCTCTCCCTCCCTATCGCTCTCTCTTCCCTCTATCTCGTTCTCCCCCTCGTTCTCTCCCTTTCACTTTTCCTTTCTCCACTCAACTCTTTTCATTCTGATCTGACTTGACTGTATATTTCAGACAAAAAGAGGGATACAAATCTCCTTTATAATGCCAAGGTCAAGGCTTGATGGGAAGAAACCATCTCTGAGTTTCTCTCTATCCTTTTATCCACCTCTCTCTCTTCCTCCTCTAATTCTCTATCTCCCTCTGTCTCTCTCCTCCCACTCCCTCCCTCCACCTATCTCTCTCACTGTGAGCCCGATGTGTAAGGCTCAGACAGTGTCTGTGTGATTTGTCTCTGTTTGTTAGCAGCCTAGAATGTTATCAAACCATTTAGAATGATATAAATGGACAAAACAGTAAATGCAGTGTTTCTGACTGCAGAGGCTCTGTCACCAGTCTGTCATCAGGTGGTCACCAGTCTGTGTCTGTCACCAGCCTGTCTGTGTCTGTCACCAGCCTGTCTGTGTCTGTCATCAGGTGGTCACCAGGCAGCCACCAGTCTGTGTCTGTCACCAGCCTGTCGGTGTCTGTCACCAGCCTGTCTGTGTCTGTCACCAGCCTACCTGTCTCTCACCAGTTGGTCTCATGACAAGTGGAAGCTCTCTGAAAACAGAGTCTTTGGACAGACAGCACCTGACATTAAACTCTATAGAGAGCCTAGACGAGGTGATTGACAAGACAGTAAGCCTCTGGATACACAGAGAGGTTGATCTAACGCATGAGAGACAGAGAGACATACCTGACAGCTCTAGGGAAGGACACTAGGTATTACAGAAGGATCCTAAAGAAGGATATTAGGTTTTAGAGAAGGATCCTAGGTATTAGGGACGGATCCTAGGTATTAGGGAAGGATCCTAGGGAAGGATACTAGGTATTAGGGAATGATCCTAGGGAAACACAAGATTTTAGGGAAGGTAGCTGTAGTTAAGGACTGTTTCTCTGACTCATTAGATAATAATGATTTTACAGTTTTGTGTGTGTCTCTGTCTCTCTCTGTCTCTTTCTTTCTTTAATGTGACCGACTTACCCCTGGGTGTGTGTGCGTGTGTGTGTGTGTGTGTGTGTGTGTGTGTGTGTATCTCTCTCTGTGTGAGTGTGTGTTGACTTGTAGACTCTTCCTCTCCCCCTGATCCTAAACACGTTCTCAACCCGTACACACGCACGTACACATGCGCGCTTCAACGCAGCACAAACACTCTTTGCATGACCTTTCCTTCTAGTGTTCTGAAATATTAACGATTGATCCGATCGATGGTCAGAGAGCTCCAGGTCAGCTGTTAATGGAAGTCATTACTGTAGCAAATAACACAGCCTGGATAACATACTGCATATTCATAATACATTATAGCCTCATCTCTTGCTCTTTAGAGCGGCTCTTTTGAAGAGAGAGAGGGAGATGGGGAGAGAGGGAGGGAGAGAGAGAGAGGGAGATGGGAAGAGAGGGAGGGAGATCTTTTTATAACATGGGCTTTTAAGTTTACCTCAGTGGAGCTGTGTTCTGCTCTCCCAAGAGGGAGGAGGTCCACACACAGCACTGATCAGTGGGTACGAAACACCAGTATCCTCCCCAGGGTTATGTTTTTCCAGGTGGCTGTTGTCTTTAGAGGAGCTGTAGAGTGTTACTAACCTTAACCCTGCAGTGGAATGCTTTGTAAACACAGTGGAAACAGGTGGAAGGAATATTAGAGGGAGGTTCTATTGACTGGAATAAAGTACTGTACCTCTTATTCTTGTAATCAGGAGGGAATAAACTGGAAATCTGTGAATCCTTTTGGAAAGTGACCAGAGTTGTTTAACCCTATGAAGAAATAACGGATCAATTGTATTGGAATATGAGGTGATACGTGGAGCTCAGAATTTTTCCTGGTCAGGTCATGTGGCCAAGGTAAAAACTCCTGGTCCTAACGACAGAGACCAGTGAGAATAATAGGTTGGATTATGGAGGTCTGCCAGTCAGTCAAAGAGGGTTACTGTCATTTCACTGGATACATTCATTGTGCATCTGTGGAGAGAGAGAGTCATAATCCCTGTTTATCTCTCTTTTCTATTATTCGGCAATACAACATTTGTTGCAAAGCTGGTGCTATTTTGGTAATATTTTCATTGGGAACATACTTCTTCCCTCCTCCCTCCCTCCCTCCCTCCCTCCCTCCCCTCCCTCCCTCCCTCCCTCCCTCCCTCCCTCCCTCCCTCCCTCCCTCCCTCCCTCCCTCCCTCCCTCCCTCCCTCCCTCCCTCCCTCCCTCCCTCCCTCCCTCCCTCCCTCCCTCCCTCCCTCTCTCCCTCTCTCTCTCTCTCTCTCCCTCCCTCCCACGTCCTGGTCTGTTTTAAATGCTTAATCTCATCCTTCTATTCTCTGCTCCTGTTGAACGAGGGAGTGAATGAATGAGGTATGTATTCAATAGACTCTGCAGGAAGGATCTTCTTATTCCTGGCAATTGTCACACACACACACACACACACAGCACACACACATACACGGCACACACACACGATACACACACATACTGTTTCTGGGTTATCAGATAGCTGTGTGTGTGTGTGTGCGCACGTGCGATCAATGACAGCAGTGAAGAGAGAAACAGTTCTTAATGACTTATTAGTGGGATAAGGTGAAAAATATGTTTGGAAGCGGACTGGGCAGACCTGAAGGATCTACAAACGGTCTGCTAAGTTTTATCCAACTGATTAGTATACATTTCCATGACAGACTGACCAGGTGAATCCAGTTGAAAGCTATGATCCCTTATTGATGTCACCTGTTAAATCCACTTCAATCAGTGTAGATGAAGGGGTGGAGACGGGTTAAAGAACATGGATTGTGTATTTGTGCTATTCAGAGGGTGAATGGGCAAGACACAAGATTTAAGTGCCTTTCAACGGGGTATGGTAGAAGGTGCCAGGAGTACCGGCTTGAGTGTGTCAAGAACTGCAATGCTGCTGGGTTTTTCACACTCAACTGTTTCCCGTGTGTATCAAGAATGGTCCACCACCCAAAGGACATCCATCCAAGCTGACACAACTGTGGGAAGTCAACATTGGCCAGCATCTCTGTGGAGCGCAACTTTGTGGAGTCCATGCCCCGTCAAATTGAGGCTGTTCTGAGGGAAAAGGGAGGTGCAACTTAATATTAGGAAGGTGTTCCTAATGTTTTGTACACTCAGTTTATGGTTTAGAGCCGCAGCCGCGCTGAACACAGAGAAATGAAAAGGTTTGATTTCATTTGCAGAGCAGGTTTAGTATTTTGTGCTCTCAAGTCCCCCTGTCCACACAAATGACAGTTAATTCACATTGTTTTGTTTTTTGGAGGCGTTTTAATGTTTAACAATACCTCTTATTTAAACTGGCTTAATGCTCCGCAGACAGATAGCAAGACAAATGTTAGTTGTCAACGTCGTGTTCTTGGAAATTGAGCATTGCTAATTTTCTGAACTGTGGAGCCTGATATCGGTTGTGCGCATCCCAAATGACACCCTATTCCCTTTCTAGTGCACTACATTTGACCAAGACTCATAGGGAGTAGGGTGCCATTTGGGAAGCAGTGACTGTCTCTTATGACTGTACAGCAGGGATATTCAGATCAGCCTACTCAGCTCTACCTGGTAATTGCTGATAAGGCATAGAAAACCATGATTGAATTATCATGGACAAATTAATGACTAATTGAAATTCTGTTTTAAAATGAGTTTGTAGTGTAGTTAGTGTGTAGTTACATGTAATTACATAAATTCATTGATTTTATTGTAAACATTGTATTTCTGTGTAACTGAATGGGATCTGTTGTGGACAGACTTGGGGACAGGTTCAGTCCAACATCTGTATACGGGAATCTGCTCTCTGTTGGATTGTGATTGAAACCTGTTTTCTCGGAAGAGGAAGGAAAAGCCATGAAGCTTCTAGCTGGGAAATAGTGCTAGAGAATGACTGTTCCCACCTGGCCACACGCACTGTCATAGTTGAAGTGTACCTATGATGACAATTACAGGCCTCTCTCACCTTTTTAAGTGGGAGAACTTGCACAATTGGTGGCTGACTAAATACATTTTTGCCCCACTGTATATAACATCTAGTCTCCATCCATGTCCTTTTTAATATCGAGTCTCCATCCATCTCCTAAATAACATCTAGAGTCTCCATCCACCTCCTATATAACATCTAGAGTCTCCATCCACCTCCTATATAACATCTAGAGTCTCCATCCACCTCCTATATAACATCTAGAGTCTCCATCCACCTCCTATATAACATCTAGTCTCCATCCACATCCTATATAAGATCTAGAGTCTCCATCCACCTCCTATGTAACATCTAGAGTCTCCATCCACCTCCTATATAACATCTAGAGTCTCCATCCACCTCCTATGTAACATCTAGAGTCTCCATCCACCTCCTATATAACATCTAGAGTCTCCATCCACCTCCTATATAACATCTAGAGTCTCCATCCACCTCCTATATAACATCTAGAGTCTCCATCCACCTCCTATGTAACATCTAGTCTCCATCCACCTCCTATATAACATCTAGAGTCTCCATCCACCTCCTATATAACATCTAGAGTCTCCATCCACCTCCTATATAACATCTAGAGTCTCCATCCAGCTCCTATATAACATCTAGAGTCTCCAGCCATCTTCTACATTATACACATGGAGGAAATTGTCATGCCGTGTCAATTTTCTTCCCTGTCACAAAGCCCAGACATACTGCAGGCTCTTTAGCAGAAAAAATAACATGATAAATTATTCCCAGCTATTGTATATTCCTCCAGAGACGTAGTCTGAATGTAACACCTGCATGGTCTCATTACTTTTACATTTATATTTTGGTCATTTAGCAGACACTCTTATCCAGAGCAACTTGCAGTTAGTGCATTCATCTAAGTTAGGTAGAATAACCACATCAACAACACAACCCAGACAGAGCAGCTTGGAGTTAATGGAAGTTGAGAACTATGTTAGTTTAATCAGTGAATGGGCAGATAGATAAGGAAAGTCCTGTCATTTTATTTGCATTTATATAAGCATGGAGGCTTTTATCACATAATTGGTTTTATGTTCAAAGGGATGTGATGGGGATGTGGTTTGGTTTTGTAACGTGTGTGTGTGTGTGTGTGTGTTGTAGGTTTAAGGCTGTGTGTTTTTCCAGAGAACATTTTTGACGGTGCATACTCGCTATACCAGGATGGTTCTGTTCAGTATTGCCAATCAGAGACACTCTTCTGCATTGTGTTGATGTTGATTTCCCTTTCACTGATCTGACCACAGATCAGCAGGCTCAGGCTGTGGTTCAGGTGCACACTGTTGTTAAGTGCTATATCTTGTTATCCACAAGCTGTTCCCCAGTCAGTTTAAAGGCTGCCTGTCTGAGCATGGCCCGGTCTGTTTAACAAAAGAGGACGAGATTAGTGCTCTGATTGTGTGTGTGTTTGTGCGCGATGTGCATGTGTGTTGTTGTGTGACTGTGAGGGACGTCTCTGCAGAGGGGATTTAGGATAAATAAAAAAGGACATGTTATTTTTAGACTCCCAGAGAAGCTTTTAATTGTCCAATGCCCTGTCAGGTGATGAATCACTTTTATTTTAGTTGTGGTGCCTTATCCTAAATCAATCATTGAAGTACTAACCTGCCTCCCCCATCCCTCCCCCTCTCCCCCTCCATATACACACTCACACTCTTGGCGTTGCACAGCAGATGGGGTTCACACATACACACGCGAAGAACACACAGACCGGGTGGTGCATGTTTTTATAACACAGTAGCCAGATAATGCTGTCACTGTGCAGTTTTAAGTAACGCAGCTTCCATGGTGTTCTGGTCCATCTCTGTAGGTGGTGCCATTAGTTCAATTAACCAGCTATGGGAAGACATGGTGTTCTGGTCCATCTCTGTAGCTGGTGCCATTAGTTCAATTAACCAGCTATGTGAAGACATGGTGTTCTGGTCCATCTCTGTAGCTGGTGCCATTAGTTCAATTAACCAGCTATGGGAAGACATGGTGTTCTGGTCCATCTCTGTAGGTGGTGGCACTAGTTCAATTAACCAGCTATGGGAAGACATGGTGTTCTGGTCCATCCCTGTAGGTCAAATCACATTTTATTTGTCACATGCGACAAATAAACAGGTGTAGACCTTACAGTGATATGCTTACTTACAAGCCCTTAAGCAACAGGTGTAGTAGACCTTACAGTGATATGCTTACTTACAAACCCTTAACCAACAGGTGTAGTAGACCTTACAGTGATATGCTTACTTACAAGCCCTTAACCAACAGGTGTAGTAGACCTTACAGTGATATGCTTACTTACAAACCCTTAACCAACAGGTGTAGACCTTACAGTGATATGCTTACTTACAAACCCTTAACCAACAGGTGTAGACCTTACAGTGATATGCTTACTTACAAACCCTTAACCAACAGGTGTAGACCTTACAGTGATATGCTTACTTACAAGCCCTTAACCAACAGGTGTAGTAGACCTTACAGTGATATGCTTACTTACAAACCCTTAACCAACAGGTGTAGACCTTACAGTGATATGCCTACTTACAAACCCTTAACCAACAGGTGTAGTAGACCTTACAGTTATATGCTTACTTACAAACCCTTAACCAACAGTTGTAGACCTTACAGTGATATGCTTACTTACAAGCCCTTAACCAACAGGTGTAGTAGACCTTACAGTGATATGCTTACTTACAAGCCCTTAACCAACAGGTGTAGTAGACCTTACAGTGATATGCTTACTTACAAACCCTTAACCAACAGGTGTAGACCTTACAGTGATATGCTTACTTACAAACCCTTAACCAACAGTTGTAGACCTTACAGTGATATGCTTACTTACAAACCCTTAACCAACAGTTGTAGACCTTACAGTGATATGCTTACTTACAAGCCCTTAACCTACAGGTGTAGACCTTACAGTGATATGGAGTCAATGTGGAGGCTATGCACAGGGTGTACTGGTACAGAGTCAATGTGGAGGCTATATACAGGGTGTACTGGTACAGAGTCAATGTGGAGGCTATGTACAGGGGGTACTGGGTCAGAGTCAATGTGGAGGCTATATACAGGGTGTACTGGTACAGAGTCAATGTGGATGCTATGTACAGGGGGTACTGGGACAGAGTCAATGTGGATGGCTATATACAGGGTGTACTGGTACAGAGTCAATGTGGAGGCTATGTACAGGGGGTACTGGGTCAGAGTCAATGTGGAGGCTATGTACAGGGTGTACTGGGACAGAGTCAATGTAGAGGCTATGTACAGGGGGTACTGGGTCAATGTGGAGGCTATGTACAGGGTGTACTGGGACAGAGTCGATGTGGAGGCTATGTACAGGGGGTACTGGGTCAGAGTCAATATGGAGGCTATGTACAGGGGGTACTGGGACTGTGCAGTGGCACCGGTTAGTCGAGGAAATTGAGGTAATACAGTTGAAGTCGGAAGTTTACATTCATTCAAACTCGTTTTTCAACCACTCCACAAATTTCTAGTGTCAAACTATAGTTTTGGCAAGTTGGTTAGGACATCTACTTTGTGCATGACACAAGTCATTTTTCAACAATTGTTTACAGAAAGATTATTTCACTTATAATTCACTGTCCCACAATTCCAGTGGGTCAGTAGTTTATATACACTAAGTTGACTGTGCCTTGAAACAGCTTGGAAAATTCCAAAAATGATGTCATGGCATAGAAGCTTCTGATAGGCTAATTGACATAATTTGAATCAATTGGAGGTGTATTTATTTCAAGGCCTACCTTCAAACTCGCTGCGTCTCTGCTTGACATCATGGGAAAATCAAAAGAAATCAGCCAAGAATTGTAGACCTCCACAAGTTTGGTTCATCCTTGGGAGCAATTTCCAAACGCCTGAAGGTACCACGTTAATCTGTACAAACAATTGTATGCTAGTATTTGGTGCAAAAGGTGCAAATCAATCCCAGAACAACAGCAAAGGACCATGTGAAGATGCTGGAGGAAACAGGTACAAAAGTATCTACATCCACAGTAAAACAAGTCCTATATCGACATAACCTGAAAGGCCGCTCAGCAAGGAAGAAGCCACTGCTCCAAAACCGCCATTAAAAAGCCAGATTACGGTTTGCAACTGTACATGGGGACAAAGATCGTACTTTTTGGAGAAATGTCCTCTGGTCTGATGAAACAAAAATAGAACTCTTTATGGCCATAATGACCATCGTTATGTTTGGAGGAAAAAGGGGGAAGCTTGCAAGCCGAAGAACACCATCCCAACCGTGAAGCATGGGGGTGGCAGCATCATGTTGTGGGGGTGCTTTGCTGCAGGAGGGACTGGTGCACTTCACAAAATAGATAGCAGCATGAGGTTTGAAAATTATGTGGATATATTGAAGCAACATCTCAAGACTTCAGTCTGGAAGTTAAAGCTTGGTCACACTTCCAAAGTTGTGGCAAAATGGCTTAAGGACAACAAAGTCAAGGTATTGGAGTGGCCCTCACAAAGCCCTGACCTCAATCCTATAGAAAATTAGGCAGAACTGAAAAAGCGTGTGTGAGCAAGGAGCCTACATACCTGACTCAGTTACACCAGCTCTGGCAGGAGGAATGGGCCAAAATTCACCCAACTTATTGTGGGAAGCTTGTGGAAGGCTACCCGAAACGTTTGACCCAAGTTAAACAATTTAAAGGCAATTCTACCAAATACTAATTGAGTGTATGTAAACTTCTGACCGACTGGGAATGTGATGAAAGGAATAAAAGCTGAAATAAATAATTCTCTCTCTACTATTATTCTGACATTTCACATTCTTAAAATTAAGTGGTAATCCTAATTTACCTAATACAGGGAATTTTTTACTAAGATTAAATGTACGGAATTCTGAAAAACTGAGTTTAAATGAATTTGGCTAAGGTGTATGTAAACTTCCAACTTCGACTGTATGTGTCACGCCCTGGTCTAAGTATTTTGTGTTTTTCTTCATGTATTGGGTCAGGCCAGGGTGTGGCATGGGGTTTTTGTATTGTGGTGTGTTTTGTCTTGGGGTTTTGGTGTGTATGTATTGGGATTGTAGCTAGTGGGGTTATCTAGCAAGGTCTATGGCTGTCTGGAGTGATTCTCAATCAGAGGCAGGTGTTTATCGTTGTCTCTGATTGGGAACCATATTTAGGCTGCCATATTCTTTGAGTTTGTCGTGGGTGATTGTCCTTAGTGTCCTATGTGTCATTGTTCCTGTCTCAGTGTTGGTTTACACAAGTATCGGCTGTTTCGGTTTTCGTTAAGTTCTTTGTTTTGTAGTGTTTGTTATTGATTCGTGTTGTACGTTGTTCATTATTCATGAATCGCAATCTACACGCTGCAGTTTGGTCCGACTCTCCTTCACACCTAGAAAACCGTAACAGTATGTGCATGTAGGTAGAGTTATTAACGTGACTATGCATAGATACAGTGAGGGAAAATGTATTTGATACCCTGCTGATTTTGTACGTTTGCCCACTGACAAAGAAATTATCATTCTATAATTTTAATGGTAGGTTTATTTGAACAGTGAGAAACAGAATAACAACAAACAAATCCAGAAAACGCATGTCATTTGCATTTTAATGAGGGAAATAAGTATTTGACCCCCTCTCAATCAGAAAGATTTCTGGCTCCCAGGTGTCTTTTATACAGGTAATGAGCTGAGATTAGGAGCACACTCTTAAAGGGAGTGGTTTAATGGTTTACTACTGGTTTAATGGTTTACTACTGGTTTAGTATTGATTTACTACTGTGATGGCCACTCCAATACCTTGACTTTGTTGTCCTTAAGCCATTTTGCCACAACTTTGGAAGTGTGATTCGGGTTCATTGTCCATTTGGAAGACCGATTCACAACCAAGCTTTAACTTCCAGACTGAAGTCTTGAGATGTTGCTTCAATATATCCACATAATTTTCAAACCTCATGCTGCTATCTATTTTGTGAAGTGCACCAGTCCCTCCTGCAGCAAAGCAACCCCATGAATCCAGTAGTAAATCAATACTAAACCAGTAGTAAACCATTAAACCAGTAGTAAACCATTAAACGAGTAGTAAATCAATCCTAAACCAGCAGTAAACCATTAAACCAGTAGTAAATCAATACTAAACCAGTAGTAAATCTATACTAAACCAGTAATAAATCAATACTAAACCAGTAGTAAACCATTAAACCAGTAGTAAATCAATCCTAAACCAGCAGTAAACCATTAAACCAGTAGTAAATCAATACTAAACCAGTAATAAATCAATACTAAACCAGTAGTAAACCATTAAACCAGTAGGAAATCAGTACTAAACCAGTAGTAAAGCAGTAGTAAACCATTAAACCAGTAGTAAACCATTAAACCCGTAGTAAACCATTGAACCAGTAGTAAAGCAGTAGTAAACCATTAAACCAGTAGTAAATCATTGAACCAGTAGTAAACCATTGAACCAGTAGTAAACCATGGAGTCTGTTGTTGTGATTGTTTTCTCTCTGTGAGAGAGTAACCTTGCTGTGCCTGGAGGAGACAGCCAAGGTCGGCAGAAGGCTAACACACACACACGGGACTGGGATCTGCTGTGCTGACTGAAGGAAGGTGTTACTGGGGTATTTTTAGTGTTCATCTGTCCCCTGTTCCTCCCCTGTAGGCTGGTTTCTACCTCTGTGGACTTCTTCAGGCCTAATGTCTAGTCAGAGGAGGTTAACGTGAGGAAGCATTTCTGTCCTGAAATAGACCTCCATTCTGCAGCCGCAGGGACACCACACTCTGTTCTATTACCACCACAGTGTGCGTGTGTGAGTGTGCGCGTGTGAGTGAGCATGTGCGTGTGAGAGCGAGTGAGCTTGCGCGTGTGAGAGCGAGTGAGCGTGTGAGAGCGAGCGTGCGTGTGAGTGAGAGAGCGTGCGTGTGAGAGAGCATGCGTGTGAGAGAGCATGCGTGTGAACGAGAGAGTGTGAGAGAGAGTGTGTGAGAGTGAGTGTGCGCATGTGAGAGTGAGTGTGCGCTTGTGAGAGTGAGTGTGCGCTTGTGAGAGTGAGTGTGCACGTGTGTGAGTGAGTGTGCGCGTGTGCGAATGAGTGAGTTTACGTGTGTGAGTGTGAGAGTGAGTGTACACGTGTGAGAGTGAGTGTGCACGTGTGAGAGTGAGTGCACTTGTGAGTGAGTGTATGCGTGTGAGCGAATGATTGTGAGAGAGCAAGTGAGCGTGAGAGAGTGAGTGTGTGAGAGGGAGAGAGCGAGGGTGTGTGTGCAAGTGAGTGAGAGAGCGAGCGTGCGAGTGAGTGTGAGTGAGCGCGA